>NC_081564.1:87849978-88003939 GCF_022355385.1 Mustela nigripes | reverse complement strand
CGCTGTCCGAGCTGCCCTGGAGTGGGACCACCCGCCCGCGCTGTCCGAGCTGCCCTGGAGTGGGACCACCCGCCCGCGCTGTCCGAGGAGCTGCTCCGCTGGGCAGCACCGGGTTGATGGCTTCTCCACCTGTGGAAGTACATCAGGTCTTTGGGTTGTCCCCTCCTCTGGCTCCTCTCCCTGCTCCCTCACTGTCCCCTCTAGCCTTCTCCTTCCCTACCAGTGCCCAGGTGCCTCCTGCGCCAGGTCACCGGTGATGGTCCCTGAATTGGGTGGTCAGGATTCTGGAGCACCAGCTCCCCCACAGTTGGAGCGCCTCAGCTTGGTTTGCTTTAGAATCCATGCCTGTGTTTTCCCCCACATATGCCCAGAGTCCTTTAACACAAGCAGTATATTTATATGTACAACTTGACCTCTAACTTCTACGGTGAAGCCCGTGTCGGAAGGAGAATGGAACCAGTTTCCTGCATGTTAAGAGGAGGTGAAATCATTGTATCCCCTTTCCCTACTCTGTGGAAAATCTGCTTCTTATCCCCAAATTGGAAGGAGATCCTTTATACTCGGCAAATAGTGTCCGGGGAGTTGGAATTGTACAGATTTTTTTTTTTAAGAGCAGACTGCAAGTCTATTTGCTGTAGGTTAGTTCATTCTAATCCTAGACCAAATCTCCTCAACAGGGTTAATTGTATAAAAATTTCATGCAAGCGCTTTTCATTTTTATCATAATAAAAATCTGCTCTAAAATGAAGGACATAGGCATACATTCACTTGTTCCGAAAGGTGTTTGGAGATTTTAAGTGCGTGCTGCCTGACTTTGCCTTCCAGTTGAATATTCGCACATCTCATCCGATCTTAACAGAAAATAGAAATTCTGTATTCACGGAGAGAGGGACGTGCTTTTAAGCCAGTCGTGGATTTAGGATAATGAAGTTTATTCCATTTAGGAAAACTGTGAGAGGGGTGCTTAAAAGCCCTGCAGAACGTGTAATTGATGTTCCTTTATCCACTTCTCACTTTCATACATCCGAGGACAACTTCACATTCCCTGCCAGTGCCCAGCCCTCAAGAAGAGAAGGAAGAAAGGCACCCTCCGGTCAAGTCAGCTTACGAGCGATTTTTAGCTTTTTTTCGAAGGACAGTGACGCATGATTTCGTTTCCAAATATTTCTAACGATTTTCTGCTCAAGTGTAAGATAATGGAGCAAAGAGTTTATAGGAATGGCAAAGAGCGGGGTGGGGGATGGGGAAGGCGTTTTTGATGAACGGTTTGCTGCTCACGGAGGGTAACAGCATTTCTGCTGACTCCTCAGGCCGAGGTTTTCTTTTATTTATTTTTCTTCCTTGTCTTCAATTTTTTCTTTTCTTTTCTCTTCTTTCTTCTCTTTCCTTTTTTCTTTCTTTCTTTCTTTTTAAGAAAAATCTGATCTGGGCGACTTTGTCTGTCTCCCAATATTGAAAGCTCCGGACTTCACGTTTTGTTTTTGTTCAAAGAAAGCGTTCCCCTCCTTTTGCAGGACTGCCCGTTTCATCGTAAGCACGACGAAGGGGTTCAGCACTCTTTAGTATAAAGAAACCGGGCACCTCTCGAAGCGTATATATTTGGGTAAAGCCCACCCCAGTCCCATTCTTTTTCTGGGGTCCCGGGACTTTGGGATCCTCCCATCTGACGGCTAGAACCTTGCACTTACTAAGAGCATATATTTTACATTAAAGAGGATAACAGGAGAGTCTCGAAATGCAGGCATTCTACCAAGCCTGTCTCCTTTCTTTTCCTCGCTCGCTTCCCCTTCCTGTCCCCTGCTCCCCGACCCGGCCCCCTTTCCCACTGCGCCCGCCGCTCTTGAACTTGTTTCTGGAGGAGCGGAAGGCGCGGGCTCCCAACCTTCACGCGGCCCCAGGTAAGGATCAAGGCGCTTGCGGGCAGCGGCGGATCCCCACCTGCTGCGGCGGCCACAGGGCGTCAGAGCGGGGGTCGGGGGGAGGCGGGGGCCGCGCCGGGCCGGGAGACCCTCCGGGGAGTGGGCGAGGCGCGCCGAGCGAGTGGAGGGCTGTGGCCACCAGCCCGAGACTCCTTCACGGACGACGACGCAGGCAGTTTAGAAGGCGGCAGGACGGGGGGAGGGGAGACACGAAAAACGGGGTGCACTGGAGGCCAAGGTCACGGTCCGGCTGCCCCAGGCCCCAGTGCTGGGGCCGAGGCGCTCCGGCGTGCCCTGTGCTTAGAACACCTCCCCGCCCCCCAGCCAAGAGCTTGACTGCCCCTGGGTCCAAGCTCCGCAGCCTGTGCTATGTTTGCCCACCTGACCCCCGCCGGGCTCCTGGAGGCCGAGGTCAGGGTCTCAGGCCTGGGTGGAGGCCCCTCCTCCCCAGCGCCCGCAGGCTGGGCTCGGACCCAGCCCGCTCCGGGAGTCCCAGTCCTGGCTCGAGCCAGTCAGTGGTGGCGGTGGAGAGGCCGGGACCGGAGGGTGGGCAGTCAGCGGAGGCCGGCACTTCCGAGGGGAGACAGTTCCAGAAGGATTTCTGGGGCCCCGCAGGCTGGCCCGGGCGCACGAGGGTCCTGCAGGGGAGACGCAGGGCTGTCTGCAACCTGGAAGGGGCGCGCCGAGGTAAACTTCAGCAGCCGCTGGTCAGCTGCGCGCACCCCAGCTCGCAGCAGCGCCCACTCCCACCTCCACGGGGCCGTCCACCCCCTCCCGCGCCGGGGCCCTCTCCCCTCCACTTTTCTCCCGCGTGGGCCCTGCTTGGTCTTGTCACCTTGCTCTGGGAAGTAGTAAACCGCAGAGGGAAGGTGGGGGAGCCTTTTCCTCCAGTAGCCCCCCTCCCCAGGCGCAGTCCTTAGAGGTGGGAAGGTCCCAGGGCCCAGCCTCCGCAGGGGCGTCCCTCTGAGCCCAAGGCAGGGGTGCCCCGCAGAAGAGGGCCTCTCCAATGAGGACTGATCCAGAGGGGAGAAAGGCACGGGAAGGGTTAATTGTGGGCCGGGAGACCAGAGCTGGCGGTTGGGCCTCAGTCCCCCACCTCTGGAGCAAACCTCAGAGGCTTCCACCCAGGACCCCTCCTGGGTCTGGGCTTCACCGCCTACAGCCGGGCGGGAGGCGAGACTCTCCAGCGGGGCTCTGCCCTGGCTGCCTTCTCTGAAGTCCAGAAGCAGGCACGGAAGGAGCTGGCCCCTTTTAAAAAGACCCAACCTTCGGAATGATGTAAATTTAAAGGAAAGAGGGGGGTGGTGGGGGCAGTCCCAAAACAGAATGTGAGCATCTTGGTATTGAATCCCAAATGAAAAAGCAGCAAAAATCATTTTTCCCACTTTTCATTATCACGTTATCATGGATGGCTGTGGAATTCTGCAGTGTGTTCTTGAGGCTGCGTGGTGTGCTAACTTCTGAAAGCAGCTTGACGTGCCCCAGAGAAATGGTTTCCTGCTTGCTGCTTTCTACAGTATGCCGGGAGCTTTCAGTATTGTCGATATAGGGGGCATAATCATAAGGGAGCATTTATAAGTACAAAGTGTTGTCTATAACATGGTGGGAATGGGTCCTTGCACAGGGTAGTTTTGGTTTATTAAGTTAAATTAAAAGTGAATTATTTTGAAATGACCGACTTCCCAGCTTCCCTGTGCCACCAGACAGCATCGTCTTTTCATTTCATTACAGGTGGAAATGACATTTTTAGGGTCCTCCATTATGTGTCTAAGCCACCTCCTGACATTTTTAAGTAGACGGCTTTTTTTTTCTTA
Source organism: Mustela nigripes (assembly GCF_022355385.1). Lineage (NCBI taxonomy): Eukaryota > Metazoa > Chordata > Mammalia > Carnivora > Mustelidae > Mustela > Mustela nigripes. Next base: position 88,000,206 of record NC_081564.1, on the reverse strand, counting down.
GGATATTTTTGTTATGAGGTTTACCGAGATGAAAAAAAGGCTGGTAAAAATACCGACCTCGCAATTAAATGGACTCTGGATACCAAAGTGAAAATAATCATCTGGTATTAATCAAGTTATGTCTCTGCTTCTTGTTGAGGAAAAATATAGTGACGATTTGCTTTTCTTTTCATCTGAAAAGAACTGTAAGATGTCGAATGTTCCATAAAACTCCCTACCCTTATGAGACAATTTTTGTTCAATTAATCAAAATGCATATTTTCATTCTGGACATAGTTACATCAGAAAGAAAATTTGCTGTGGCCACTCTAACCGTGTTTTAAACAACCCCACGGTAACGCATAACAGCCGATGACCTTGCACACTGCGTCAATCTTCAATAATATCATTCTCATTACTGTTATTATCCGAAGTGTTAAATTGTTGCCAGAATCAATGCAAGTCTACTTCTTTGAATATATTTTATCTCACTGTTGTTTTTTAACATCTTTGTTAAGAGGCCAATTAATTTCCGACTCATAGCTCCAGTGAAGTTTACATATAAGAGGGCTTCCTGACGTTATTATTATTTTTTTTAATGCTGTATTTCACCTTTGAAAGAAAGGGAGGGAAGTATATAGCATGTGACATAAACAACTTGGGGCTTCAGGGGCTATGGAGTGATCCCCTGCCCTGATTTAAAAAATCAAATATACCAAAACTCAGAATGCAAATACTTATTTAATTTCTCTTTTTCAACTGAGTATCAGGACGGATTTTATTTTTTATTTTTATTTTTTTCTGGAATCCTACTAGGATAGATAGCTTAGCCACCCGTCCACAGTCACTGGAATCAGAGGAATTTTTTCTAAGTGGACTATCAAGGCCTTGATGAGGAGAATATCTTAATGTGTCTGTTTGTTTGTTTTCTTCTAGATTTGTCGGTGTCAATGCATCTGACATCAACTATTCCGCGGGCCGATATGACCCTTCAGTCAAGACCCCCTTTGATGTAGGTTTTGAAGGTGTGGGAGAGGTGGTAGCCTTAGGCCTGTCAGCCAGTGCCAGCTACGCCGTTGGCCAAGCGGTGGCTTACATGGCCCCGGGCTCCTTCGCTGAGTACACAGTGGTGCCTGCCCGGGCTGCAGCTCCCGTGGCCTCCGCGCAGCCTGAGTATGTGTCCCTGCCAGTCAGTGCTACCACTGCGTACATCAGCCTGAACGAGCTCGGAGGGCTGTCGGAAGGGACAAAAGTTTTGGTGACGGCAGCAGCTGGGGGGACAGGCCAGTTCGCAGTGCAGCTTGCAAAGAAGGCCAAGTGCCATGTAATTGGCACCTGCTCTTCCGATAAAAAATCCGCTTTTCTGAAATCCATTGGCTGCGATCGTCCCATCAACTATAAGACGGAGCCTGTGAGCACTGTCTTGAAGCAGGAATACCCCAAAGGTGTGGATGTGGTCTACGAATCCGTCGGGGGCGCCATGTTCGACTTGGCCCTGGATGCCTTGGCTGTCAAGGGGCGTCTGATAGTCATTGGCTTCATCTCTGGCTACCAGACTCCTACCGGCCTTTCTCCTGTGAAAGCAGGGACATTACCAGCCAAACTGCTGAAGAAATCTGCCAGTGTCCGCGGCTTCTTCTTGAACCATTCCCTTTCTAAGTATCAAGCAGCCATGGACCACTTGCTTAAGATGCACGCGGCTGGAGACCTGGTCTGCGAGGTGGACCTTGGAGATCGGTCTGCAGAAGGCAGGTTTATTGGCCTGGAGTCTGTATTCCGGGCTGTTGATTATATGTACATGGGAAAAAACACTGGAAAAATTGTAGTTGAATTACCTCGCTCTGTCAACAGTAAGCTCTAAAAACAGAACAATGACATAAATCCGAGGAGAAAGAAAATGGGCACTTTACTCTTCAGAATTATTCAAATCAAGTTATTTGTAGATGGCTAATGGGTATGATATTTCTTAAACAAAAGTCAGGAGTTAATGAATAAGTTTCTCTTTATTTCTTTTCTCTCTCCCTCTCTCTTTTTTTTTTTTTTTTTTTTTTGCCCCTCCCTTGAAAAATAATGCTAATAAAAACTTCTCTTGATGGCTCAGAGGTAAAACCGTAATACTCAATTCTTTGGTCATGGACCATCTCATTCCAGATTTTATTGTTCCAGAGAATTAAATTAATTCCTGATGCAAGATCTGATCAAATCAGTATGTCTTCAGCTTGATGAGATTTTAAAATCAGTCTTGAAAATAGTCCACAATTTCTTTACTTTGGGAAAGTTTGGTCTTAGGCTAATGAGCAGTTAATAAATGAGAGAGAGAACAGAAGGGCTGCCATATATTTTCAGAGTCCATATTCCCAGGAAATGGCCCTCCTGCCTTTTCTACAAATTACCAACTATCTAAATAGAAATTGAGAGGAATTCTCCCAAAACCTTGATTTTGTTAGGCTATTAGAAAAATGACTATTTGAACACAGACCTATTTTTTTAAAAGTGTCTATTATTTAATGCTTTTTGCACGATTATCCCAGTGAGGCCTTTGTGGAACCCAAAGTTTGTCTCTGCCCTTAAGAAGCAAATTAGTATTGAAAACCGATAAGACAAAAACAGGCTTTAGGAAGGGATACTACAGAGATGGGAGTGCTTTAAAAACTTCGGACCTGCCCCCGGAATGGAGCGGTTGTGCTGCGCCCACATCCACGGGGAGGGTCTGCCTAACAAAGGGGAGGCAGTCTTTAGGCATACAGCCAGAGATTAATAACAGCATCCCTCGTCTGCCTGAAGCAGGCTCTAGCAGACAGCGCTGTGCAGAGGAGGGCCTGACGCAATCTAAAATAACAAGACATTCGCTTCATGTTTCAGACTTTCGGACACAGTGTGTTTTCTCTCTGCTCTTGGAAACAAGCTAGCGCATGTGGCACAGAACACTGTCCCCGTGTCCCCATTTTACTTCCCCGCGCGTTCTGTGGGAATGAGTGGCTCCTCGTCTCTACTGCCCACTGCCCGGGGTCACATGTGAGAGGCACGTCTGGAGCCCCATCTGGGGAATCGCGGGCAGCCCACCCGCCCGCCTCCTCACCTTCAGCTCGCAGGGCAGGCTGCGGCTTCCAGCACGTTTGAAATCCCACCGCGCCTCTCTGGTGGGAGGCAGAGCCCACCCGATTATTTTTCAAAGCCCTGGGTTTCAGCGTCCCTAACCTGCTCCATAATAGGAACGCAATTAAAGATGCTCCAGGAAACTTGGTGACCGTATTTAATGTTTCTCTCCTCCCATCTTGAGGGGCAAGGAAATCCCACCACTGAAGAGCGGTTAGTATCTGTTTTACAAGATTTACTCATTTTCAGGTGCCTGACGTAGCTCCTAGCATGCATGCACAACAATACAATTTATATGGTAAATGGGACCGAATAATGGCTTCACTGAATGTTATGGCTGCGCTGAAGGGAGATGTCACGGTAAATAGCCGCCAAATTATGGATCGTGCCGCAGTGTCACAACTGCACTGAAGACAGATAGCACTGGGGGCGATCGCCACTGGGACGTCTGTGAGTTATGAAGAAGGCGGGCGGCCTGATGCGGGGCTCTTTGTGTCCTCGTTAGGGCAGGGGTGCCGGTGCGGGGTGCGAGAGGAGTGGCCCAGCGTGGCGCTGGGGGTCATCTGTCCCTTTCTGACCCAGCAGCTCCGGCCACAAGAAGGAGACTTTTCTGCCCGCTTTCAGCAGCATCTGCACACACGGGTCGGGACAGGTTCTGGGAATGCTCAGTGCCCAGGAAGTGACCGGCCATGGGCAGACGCTGCGATCCACCCAAGCCGTCCACGGAGATGATGCGACTTCACGGGGTATCTGTTGCTTCCCACGCAGAGAGATGTGCGGGGTCTGAACCGGCCGCCCCTCTCCCCCCACGGAGGCTCCAGGAGCAAGGACCCCGCCAGCTGAACTGCTGCTTCCAAACTGCAGTGCGTCCCGGTTTCTTTCATTTTAATGGGAGGGTAATAAAGATGAAAGACCAGCATTTGAGCTGATGGATCCCTTAAGCTACAGAATAGAAATTTATGATGTTTTGAAGGAATAGACGAAATTCAGCGATGTAAAAAAAAAAAATTTCAAACACCGAAGTCTAAAATAAAATATAATCTGAAAACCTCATGCTCACTTTCCCCAAACTCAGGAACTACAGTGCATGCTGTTTTCATTTATTCTTAGAAAACAAGCATGAAGGATTCCGCCCATTCAGATAATGCCAAAAATATGTTTAAACTTTTTTTTTTCTTATTCTTCTGAAAAATGATTTGTAAATTGAGGGTCATAGTTCAGTATCAGTTTCATCTGCTGGGATTATCGTTCAGGACGAGCCTGTAATGGGAGGTGAAATGGTGCGACACGCTCACACCCCTTCCTGAACTGCATTACATAGCACAGAACGTACATCCGTAATTCAGGGCAATTGTCAGTCTTTGTGTTAGAGACAGGGCTGGGGCTGAGCGATGCTGGGGGATGAGTTATTTCTCGGTTCTCAGGGTGGCCTTCTCTGCACCTCAGCCTTGAGGTCTCTGGCTGGGCAGAGGGAGGGGTTTGACTTTGAGAAGCCATGCCTTGCCATTCCGTTGTGACTTCTAAAAGAACAAGTGCTATATTCCTTCACATTTGCATGCAAACAAACAAACAAAAAAATGCCAACAGTGTCTTTTCGGGTTTCTTTGACGATGAATCCTGCTAGTAAATGTGGTCAGCATTTAAAAAAAATTTTTTTTTCAGGGAATAGTTCACAAAGAAATGACATGGAAGTTTTGCTTGATATGCTCTATACATTGTTATTATATGATCTCATCTGAATACAGTTTCTCCAGAGTAGGATAGAGCCTCTGTAAATGGTCATTAGTATTACATTCAGTATTTATCTAATGAAAGTGCAGTGACAAGTAGCTGCTGCTTATTAAAATGAAAATCCTGCGTTATGTACTTAAGGAACATTCTGGCTAATGAGGGTGTAATGTCCTCAGTACAACACAGACCTTCTTTTTGCGTTCCCCACCACAAGACGCTGGAAACTTGACAAATGATATCATTTAAGACACATGCCTGCCGTAGGGACCTGCTTTTTGGCTTCCTGTTTCTGGCTTTTATTTGGGTAACATTTCTAATGACCACCCGACTTGTAACGGGTAATGTTTTAACCCCTTCATAGAGTTCCCAATTAGCATGAATTTACTACATTCAGGGTTTCCTTTAAAATGGGGCAGGGGGGGGTTAGTACTGAAAATATTTTTCTTGATCACTTTACCACATGTACATATGGGACAAATACCACATTTTAGATTTATATAAAAACAGATGAGCAATATGCAACTTTCAGGAAATAAAAAAAACACACACAACAGAAAAAAAAACAAACTCAATCAGTTGTGGATGAGAATTTCCTAGGGGCTACAATTTGCGTTTTATGAATGTAACCCAGACGTGAGGCCCCCGATTGGACGGACTCCTAATCACTGTTCCCTAGCCTTCCCCTCTCTGCTTTTATTACATATCATTTGTTATTTATAGTACTTATTTAGAGACATGAAACTTATCTATGCAAACATTATTCGTTAGTTTGGGGCTTGGGGATTTGTTGGGGTTTTTTTTTGAAAGTTCGATTTTCTGTAACTAATGTTTTAGTTAGGGCCCAGAGTTAAATATTTAGGATGATATTTCAGAAGTCAGAGAGGATTTTAAACTTCAAATTCTGTTGCTTCCTAGACCTTTAGCATTGTTATTTCAACTTATAAAGAGAGGAATGTTCAATGGGAGAACCTTATTGCTGTGACCCTGAGCAAAGTATGCAACGTTGCCAAGAGAGGAAGAAAAAAAAAAAAAGACAAAACACTATCCAAAATACGTAAGGAATATTTTTACCAACAAGTAATTCTTGCTAGTAGAGAGTTGATACTCAGCAAAAGTCAGATAAGGTGTGTGCATGAGGTTTCTATGTGACTCCTTCACTGGGTCTGGGTGTCGCTGGGCTGTGACGGTAAGACTGAGCGCTCTTCTGTCCCCAGAGCAGGGTTTCTGCCAGCATGGAGCTCCCCCCCAGGGCTGGCTCGGCTTCTCCAGGGGCGCAGACACTCCCGGGCAGCGTGTCTTGGATCCCTCACGTGGGAGGGTAAGTACTGCATGGAGTACAGTTTGGGGGAGCCAGTGTGTGCCTCATAGGTCCTGAGCAGCTCTGAGCCAAAAGCACAGAGATTCCAACAGCCCCCCAAAGTAAGAGTTTCCCTTGAAGGGCACTATCTGACAGTGCCTTTCTGCCAACATGAAATTAAAATAATAATTAAAACACACCCTGCTGACTGGCGGTAGTACCAGTACGAGCGACGGATTGCTGCTTAGAGCTCAGGAAAGGGTTCCATACGATCTCATCAGCCACTGCCCTGCCTTGCCCTCTGCACCAGAGGGCCACACTCTCTCTTAGAATGACTTGCACGGATGATGTCTTTGTCAGTGGGGATGTAGGACCGTGTTCAGGGATGCGAGGGCGTCCTGCAGAAGTCTGCCTCGCCGTCTGCCTGCCCCTGGGAGGTCGGTCGGCACACACTTAGAGCTGGAAGGATCCCGGGACACTCTCTGTCCCCCCCAGAAGGAGAAGACCCCGTGGTCTTTTAAATGGTAAAATTTGGGATTTAAGCGACCATCTACTCCTACCCATTGTATAAATTAAGAAACCAAAGCACAGGAAGGATAGGTGCCTCGTCTAGGGTCGTAGAGTTCACTGGCCTCAGGAGTGAAGCCAGAACACAGGCAGGCAGCCGCCCAGGGCCTCAGACAGTCTTGGGCTTAGCTCCTTCGTGCTTTGCCAGCGTCCCTCAGTACATGGCTGGTTAGAAGTATTGCAGAATCACAGCTGCCCTTTGTTGCAAATCTTTTTGTGGGTGAGATGACGACCAACCCACGAAGACTATCACGGTTCAGACCACGGAAGTGTGTTCACTCAGGACCCCCTTTAATCGAGCACAAGTCACAGTTCCAGATCATTTGATTCCGTGTCATCTAAATATCACACCAGCTTCTGGGGGAAAAAGTACTCAGTGGAATTAATGGCTGAATGCTCACAATTTCATTTTAATGCTACAAGGAAGGTCTCTGTCCTATCAATGCATTCTTGGATGTCCAATCATGAAAATCAAATAAAGAAAATCTTTATTATGTGTTGAGTGTTTTTTTTTTCTTTTCCCTAGAGTCATTTCGCCTGCTTGTAGTATTGCCTAGAGAAAGCTGGTGTTTGACCATCATAATTTTGGTACCAGCGAAACATCTAGAATCTCAATGTGCCGTTCCACCTGAAATCGAATCTGAACCCAGCAGACTCAGGGCTGTCGTGGCCGGACACGTGTGCCAGCAGCGGGAAGAACCTCAAGGGGTGGGGGATGGGGAGAGACACTGGTGGGTTCCACGTGTGCTCACGCGTGGCCGGAATCTTTGCCGAGAGACAAGCCCTTCAAAGCCACAGGACATGGAACATTCATGCCTCTCTACATCAGCCCTGCCTTCCTTGAACTCATGCCTAACAAGCGCAAACGTTCAACTTTACCCGAACAAATCCTTTCCCGATAGAAATAGCTTCCTTTAGCACTGAACAAAACACTTCTTGGGAACAGCAACAATGTCAAAGCCCAATCCCATTTCGTAGAAAGCCTCAGTTCCCACCAGGGGGCTGGAAGCAACAGTGGCCCCTCTCTGTGTTGTTGGAATTTACATTTGGAAATTGAATTGTCTCCTTGAGGGTCTTTCCTCAAAGTACCTTTTGGAGAATTTCTTACATGTAGGTACAGCAGGGTACCTGGAAGGAGACAGAGCTGAGCCAGGACCAGTGTCCCCCCCAGCTGGAAAATAGGCTCATTCTCTAGGCAGTAAATAAACTGTCATTCCTGAGGAATATTCATCGTTCCAACTTGTACGTGCACTTTGCGTGCCATCTTGAAACGTGCTTCCAGACTTGACCAGCTGAAAACAAGGTCACTATCTTCCCCCCTTTTATCATTAGATAAGCAAAGAGGGATAGAGGAGTGACTCCCATTTCAGAGATGGGAAGAGTCAAGTGCCCAGAAATGATCTGCTTTTGATCATTCAGCCACTGGCTGGACAGAGCCTGGGGCCCTTGGATAGAGTTCTCAGACCGAGGCTGTTTTATTCCCGCTAGGAAGTGTTGCTTGTCCAAGTTCACCTTGCACACACATCACCTGTTGTGAGGCAGGTCCAGACGGCGCAGATCTAGGGCGGGGCCTGACCGCCTGCGTTTCCCAGGGGACGCCGAGGCTGCTGCTCCTGGGAACACACTTCCAGGAGGAAGGCACTTGGGTCACACTGCTTTTGAAGAGATGCGCCTCTTGTGAAATGCTGCGTTAGAAGGCATTTCTGAGCGACCCAGAGGCTACCTGGGTGAGAATTACAAAGACGAGAACACGAGAGAACTATGAAATGGTCTCCTTTTATCGTCACGGCTCCAACTTCTTCACATGAGCTGTTCTTTCTGAAACTCCACTGCGACACCCACCGCCCGGCTGCTCTTTACAGCGATCTGTGATGACTGTGTCCAGGCAGGTCTGAAGGCTGCAGAAAGGTAATGCCAGTGTCCTGGGGCCACTTAACAAAAGGGGACCACAGAGGCTCTACGTTTTCACTGCCTTTCAAACAGAAGCAGACCTCAAAGGGACCTCACCTCTTCTCCATTCCCTCTGGCTTCCACAGCCAAGCACTTTGTCGCACCATTGTCCTTCCTTCCCCGGGGTCCCCAGTTAAGCAGCGGTGCTTTTACGGGAGTGCTAAGGGCAAACGCCCTGTGTGGGTCTGTCCCCATCCAGCATGGGGACATCACGAACACTCTATTTTACAATTCTCCCAAGGAAAGCGAGAGCACCCAATTCCTAATGACTTTCGGATCAGGTCACTCGGAACAGGCACCGTGGCACCACGTGTAGCCTTTCTGTAAAGACTGGCCCGTGGAATTTACAGCAATTGAAAAGGCCGTGGCCTTCCTTGGGGAAAAGTTACAATCCACATGAGCGTTTCTTAACACGCCAGCGTAGCAATCAGAGGAAGAGCTGTCTAGCTGGGAAAAGGGTAAGAAAACTTCTCGGAATGAGAACAGAAGCTCACTGAGTTGCAGCCACCATCTAGGCTGGGAGCAGACAGGTAGCCCCAGGAGGCAAGAGAGCCACGTTCCAGCGCCCAGCTCTGGTGCATGACCCTATGGGATGGAGCAAGACCCTGGGTGGCCCAAGGGAGTGTGCGGCCCTGCACACCCGCCCCCCCACTCCCCATGTGGGGCTTTGATTGACCAAAGTAGTCATGGCCAAGCTATGACCCCCACAACAGGGGCCTCGGAGTTGAGGCCACTGGGTGAAACAAGAGCTTCGCAACCCCACTTGCAATCCCCCAGAATTGGGTGCAATTCGGGGGATCAAGATGGGAGGCAGGCACCCAGTGAACCTCCAAAAATTCCCGGGGAGGTCAGTGAGGGCAGGAGCCCAGTGCGGGCAAGGGGAAGTAGATGGCTCTCGGGTTGGCTGGGGGGCCGAGAGCTAGCACCTCTTCCGTATGTCAGCTTCTCGGGGTCTCTGTAGGTCCCCAAATGCAAATCAGAGAAATGCCAGAGACTCCAGGCTTCCAGGTGGGACCTTTTCCTTGATCAACGAGCTTAAAAAAGATGGGGCTCTCAGTTAATAAAGGGGCTGGCGGGTGATAACAGAGGCGGCTTGCCGCTTGCCTGCCTTAAGTGGCTTATTTATTTTCACGACTTTCCCAGTCCTGTCGAGGCAAAGACAGTTACTCTCACCTGTGGGCTCCATTAGCGCTCTGCTCATACTTCATTTCTAGCACTTTCCACGGTGCCCGGGAATGTATCTATTTGCATGTCTGTCTCCCTGGAGACGGTGAACTCCATGAAGGTAGCGCCTGCCTCCTGGCACTCCTGGGCTAAACAGACTACCTACTGATAAATATCAGATCAATGTATACTTTGTATACTTTGCACTTTTATTTCAAAATTGAACCAACAGAACCTGGTCCAGTTTCTCCCGAGTGTCTGCTCCTGCAGGACTCCAACAGGCACCAGCCCAGGATGTTTCCTTCAGTTGCAATATGAGCCCTTAAGACAATTGCCACGTGTGTTCTACTTAATCCCACGTCCCTGTAACTCCTCCGCCCAGGGCTGCTCACCTGCAAAATCAGGTGACCTGATCAGAGCTCCTGGGAGCTCTAACAAGGGATGGTGCTGAGTCTGTGCTGCCCACCTGTTGGTGCAACACAGAAATGTTCCCAACTTTGAATGTTCTCTTGGTGTGAGCCCCGTGTGCTAATTTAGTGCTCTCCAAAATAAATTCCCCAAACACTGGACTTCCCCGAAACTGTAAATGGCTCTTCTGATCCCCCTGGGGATGTGTCAGAGAAATCAAACTGAATAAGGTCCCAGGACGTGCCCGGCACATAGGAGGCGGTCTCAGTACGGGAGGGAGGGAATGAATAAAGGAATGAACGAAGGAATACCAGACCTTGGGAAATAAGGACAACTGTTTAAAGATAAACTAAAAAGATCTTCATTCTTCAGGGAAGGGTTTTTTTTAGGATTCTGATCCTGTGCTTGTCTCACATGTGAGAGGACCCCGTTCCAGAAGGGTGAAGGGTCCATCTGGAGACCTGGCCATGCGAGGCAGCTGGTGGGCATGCGTCCACAGACCTGAGTCCAACGCCTCCTCTCCCACCGACTCCCGCCGCAACTCTGGGAAGATCTCTCACCTACAGGAGCCTCAGCCTCCTTCCTTGTTTCATTTGTCCCCCATCAGAGGGGACAACACTGACCCGTGGACACAGTCAGATGAAGCCCGGAGAGCACTGGTCACAGTGTCCCAGGCACTCATAATCCCAGTTCCTCTCCTCTTTGCTTTTGGAGCAAGAGAGGCACAGAGCGGGCTCTGGAAACAGTATGGTCAGGAGGCACCCCGGGGAGGCCAAACCTGCTCCCCACACCCCAGGACCACTGGTTGCAGCCCTTAAGGCCTTGAAAGGCTTGCAGTTGGAAAACCGAGGGGAAATTCCACAAAGTGGATAGCAAGGTCTTGAAGTTCATTTTCCCTACAATCTCTCCCCCAAGAGTAGAAGAAGCTACATTTCCTTTTAGTGGAATAAAACTAGCCTATGACAGGTCCACAATATATTACTTTTAAAATCTTTATTATGTTCATATTAAATATTTATTATATTTTATAGTTATTACATTAAAAGCTGCTAGGATGCTTTGGGGTACAAGTATCAGAAAGGCCAACTAAAACTGGCTTAAACAAAAAGGAGGCTCATGTAACCAGAAAGATCAGAGGTAGGTCAGGCTTCAGGTACAGTTTGATCAAGGATCCAACTCCATTTGTTTGGGATCCTTTTCTCAGACTGCTTCCTCAAAAGGCTGCCTATGGGGCACCTGGGTGGATCAGTCAGTTAAGCACCTGCCTCCCACTCAGGTCATGATCCCTGGGTCTTGGGATTGAACCCTATGTGGGGCTCCCTAATCAGCTTCTCTCTCTCTTCCTCTGCCCCACCCCTTGCCCATGCTCTCCCATGCATGCTCTCTCTCTTAAAAAAAGTAATTAAATTAAAACAAACAAACAAACAAAAGGCTGCCTACAGAAACAGGCTCTGCTTCCATTCCATATACCCCCCAACTCACTGACAACAGCCTCCACTTTTGTTGGAAGGGGACAAGTGAATCCGTAAGTGTGTAAGAGGAATGTACTTCCCTCTGGGGAGTGGGCCGATCCCACCCAAACAACAAGAGCTCTTCAGAAATGGGCACGGGCAGGCTGAACACTGGGCAAGTGGCTGTCCACCACCCTATGGGACAAAGACATGGCCAAAGCCCCCTGTGGGTGAGATGTGCCCCTATGAATCCTGCAAGATCCTTGAAGCCTGGACCATGGAAGCCAGGAATTTAATGACAGCTGGTGTGGGGCCTGTCTGGGGGCCTTCCTCTCCATTCCTGTGGCCACTGGTCACCATCGTCCTGCCTGAGTGGACCTCCCACAGGATGGGTGGCTTAAGGCTAGGAAGCCCAGCACCTCCCGGGTGGGGCTGAAGGAATCCCCTCCTTCCGCATCTCGGGCCTCATGGGGACGAATGCTCACCTCCACACCCCCAAGCCCTGAACTCCACAGAGGCACTGAACTCCTAGGTCTACAGGACTAGCTGGTCCTTACAGGAGGCACCCAAATTCTGCCTTCATCTTCACACAGTCTTTTCTTCATGGGCACTTCGGCGTCCAGATTTCCCTCTTACAGGGACACAGTCACATTACCCCACCCTCGCTCCTCATCAGCTCATCTGATCAGCTGCAAAGGCCCTGTTGTGAATGAGGTCTGTTCACAGGTACTGGGGATGAGGATGTCAGCATCTTCTGGGGGACACGACTCGACCTACAGCATGGGGTGATGCCAGAGTGTGTATCTGGGTGTGCATGTGCCTGAAGGAGACGGGAGACTGGGAACCATGAGGTCCATGTGCTGGCATCATGCACTGGGGCCATGTGGATACCCCCTGGCTCTGGGAGACCTTTGGGGGTGTGCTCCCTAGACCGGGACAGATGAAGCCGCGACACAGCCCATCCTTTACTGACCTCGGCTGTCTTCCTGCCTTCTTGCTCACCTTTCTGTCCCCTTAAAGTACTCCCTTCTGTCCCAGCCCTTGTCCCCACCCCTCACTGTGTAGCCTCAGGCTGCTTGGGAGTCTACAGGCTCTGGGGGGCTTCGTGGGACACCCCGGGATGCTCATCGTCCCTGCTCAGGACCCCCCTCCTTCCTTCTGCGGAAGAGGTGTTATTTTCATATTATTATTATCTCACAAACAACTCAGGAAAGTTGACACAGTAACATCGCACAGGGCCCATTCCTGCTCACCTCCGAAGAAGCGGGTGGTTAGGGTCCAGGGAGGTCAGTGGTTAGGTTGCCAGGGGGCAGGGACGGCGGCTTGACTCGGCCTCCGCCACCTCTGTCCTGAGTTCAGTCCGGGCTCCCTGTGGGTGGCGGGGATGGAAGCTCCGAGTGGCGGCGAGAAGCCCTGTCCTGTGCCCACCCTCGGCTCCCCTCACAGAGCAAACCACCCCCACTGGGATGGGGTCTCTGGGCGGCCGGCTCCCACTGGCAGGGACCCTCCCAGCACCCCCACTTCCGAGCCAGCCCAGGGAGCAGTGGCACCCTAGAGACATTTTCACGAGAACTCTCAGCTCCCCACTCAACCAGCTGCATCTCAACCTCCAAGCGTCTGTCCATTCTAGAACATAGAGGTTGCCTTCAAGTCCCAAGACGAACTTGCAAGTAATCACTTTTCCAGACCGAATGAAGGGCTGCCCAGAGGGCATCAGAACTCGCCCCTCTTTGGTGGAATGACTAACGGCTTGTGTTTTAGCCGTTTTGGAGAATGACCACATTTGTGTCTCATACTATTTCCTTGACGATGAGGAGTGTTCCCCTGCACAGAATTTACATGCTCTCCCTTTATCAGCATCCTACCCACTCCCACTGTCTGCTTGTGCCTTTTCCCCCACAGGGTGAAAGAGCTCTCCTTATTTTTGTCACAGTCTAAACTCCTCCCTCACTTTGTTGGGGAGACACTGAGGCCCAGAGGAGCACAGCAGCATGCCCGAGGCCACACAGCTCTGCAGCTGGCAGAGACTGGACCCAGCCTCTGGACCCAGACTTCCTGCCACCCCGCCCCCAGCACACGCCTGCTGGGCACGAAGCACTGGCACATGATTTCTTTGAGGTGATTTAAAACATCCTCTTCCAGAGCTTTTTACTCTAAGGTAATTAACCCATTCTGTTAATGGCAGGAAGTCTGTGCTAATATTTGGTGGGAAAATCTCTCGTTTAAATGCTCAGCACTGTGAAATCACCCTGTGCCACATTTTAGAAGCCAGTTGAGTTTCGTTTAAATATCCCTTTCAGTTGTTGACTCTAGAAGAGTCTGTAAGGAAATGAGATGAGAGACAGAACAGCACTAGACTCACTCAGCTCCAGATGTGGCCACCGACCAGGGACCACCTCCCCCGGGAATGGAATGGGGGACACCCTAAATGGGAACCAAACAGCCAGAAGCAAGCGGGCCATGGGAGCCACAAGGAAACACTGTGCCCACAGCCCATGAAGATATCCCCTCTCTGCTGCCCAGAGATCTCCCCACAGACAAGCCAGTGAGAAGCACAGAGTCTCTGAAGCCTGGGGAGCCTGCTACCCCCTGCCCAGCCTGGCTGGCCGGAGCAGGGCGTGACCATGCCTGGGAGGAAAGCGTGGTTTCCTCCTGGTGGCTTTCCCCTCCTCATTCTGTGCACCAAAGATCCCCAGTGTTGGGAGGGAGAAAGAGGACGTCAGAGAACGTGGCTGGGAGAGGGACCCCGTGGGGGCTCCGAGGCGTAAATGCGGCCCCGGCCCAGGTTGGGGGCAGGCTGGTGTGGGATCCGTGCCTGCGGGACGGATCTGGCTCTCAGCACAGAGCCAGAGAGCTCTGATGCTGGGGTTGCATCGGGATGGGAGGCAAGAGAGGAGGGATGTTACCTGGCGTGGAGGAGAGCGACCTCCTGAGCACGGGGAGCCTGGCATGCAGCCCTACCTCCCTATTCTTGTCCAAAAGGAGCCCAAGCTCAGAGCTGACGAAGAGAGCAGCATTCGCAACCACGGGCAGGAGGGACTTCTCTCAGGCGTCCTGGACGGGAGGGTGTGTGTGCAGATTTCAGGGGCAGACCCCAGGCCCCGGTACCCAGTTCCTTGGCCTTGTCCAAGCCCCTGGGGGGTGGGGGCGGCGATCACTGATGGTGGCAATGTTGCGGTCACGCTCTGTGGTGGGGGTGCTGGCGCTTGCACGAGGGCCCCTCCCCTACCACCCACTCTGCTGACCCTCCCCCACTCCGTGCACCTGCGATCCTGGTCCAGACCCGGGTCTGTGAGAAGCCTGCGTTGCTGGCCAGCACTTCCGGAGGCGTGGACAGCCTGCTCGTTCTCCGCCTGGTGTCCTTAGGTGTTCGGTTACGACTGGACGAGAGAGCCCTGGGTAGGAACACATACTCCTTCGAGTGAGGACTTTGCACGGACATGGTCTCTGAACACGGGGTGTGCTAGCAGGCGTGGGCACCGTGAGCAGGGGAGGAGGAGGAGGGCCCGGATCCCTGGCCGCTGACAGCCCGCTCCCCTGCACGGGGCTGAGCAAGTGGGCCCCCGAGAGGACACGGCGGGCGGGCACGTTGTCATTCCGGCTCGCGTGAGGCAGCAACCTTAATTGCTCCTGTTCTTTCAAGATGACTCTCCACCAACAATCTCATTATCACACACACATGTTTATTCACATTTCCAGGGCCCTTTGTGCAGCTTCGGCCGCAGTCACGGCAGAGAGACCATGACGTTAACCAACGGCACTGCTGCTTCTCTTCCTCCCTCCCCCGCAGTGGCCGGGAGGCCATGGAGCGGGGACCTGAGCAGCCGCGTGGCTGGTTGGGCCGGGAGGCCGGGCCCCAAGTCCCACTCCACGGTGGGCTTGCGCAGGAAGGGGCGTCCCATCAGGACCCCTGCGGTGAGGCCCACCGGAGAAGCCCGTCCATGGGCCCGGGCCCCACTCGCCCACTGCAGGTGTTGGAAGCTCTGCTCTCCAGCGCTAAGAGGTAGGAGGCAGGAGGGCCGCCCCAGCCTTCCTGCTGGAAGGACCTCCCTCTCCATGGTGGTGGCAGGGGTTGGGTGGGCAGGTGCACAGAGTGGTGGGGCGGAGAAGGGGAGCGAAGGAGCATTCAGGCAGGCACTGCTGTGCTCTAGGCTGGATGCCGAGTGCTGTATTTCACCGAATCCCAGGAACCGTGAGCTCGAGACCAGCACTGGCTGGTGGAAACACAATGAGAGCCACAAAGGCAAAACGTACCCAGCCACATTCACAGGGTGAACTTATTTTTCCTAATGTTTTATTTAGCCTTGTAGATGCAGAACAGTATCATTGCAACTCATAATCAACATAAAAATTATTGACATATTTTATTTTTTTCCCGACTCCATTTGAATAAGCCCCATTTCAAGGGCTCATGAGGCTCAAGGTTATCATGTTGGATGGTGGGGTTCTAGATGGTAAGCGCAGGCACCTGTTTTCCTATATCAATAGTAAATATCTGACATATCTTACTTCTGCTGTGCCGGGCATTAATTTAACTACTTATATAATAATTTCTTTAATCTACACAGCCACCCTGCAAGGTAGGACCACGATACCTGATTTTATAGATAGGGAAGCTGAGGCACAGGGCACTACAGAAACGTACCCGAGGTCACAAGCCTAGTTAGTAACACGGCTGGGTAGAACACGACAGCCAGGCTCAGGACCTGTGCTTAACCCGCAGTACCCAAGGTCTTCCCAGACCTGACACGAACCAGGCGCTCAGTACGTATTTGTAGGACAGTTGACAAAGAGAGACTTAGCTTCCATTTACTGATTCAGCTGAGGCCCAGAGAAGTTAAGTAACTTCCCTACTGGGGGCAGAGTGGACTGTCGCTGGCCAGTTTATGGAGCGGGGGGCGTTGCGCACACGGAGATGAGGAGGAGATTTCTAACTCGCACGACGACGAAAGTCTCAGCAGAAGGTGAGCTCTGTCCATTTCCGCAGGTGCTGGCGCAAAGGTGGGAGCAGAAGATGCGAGGTGGCAAATGAAGGGGGGCCTTGGGGACGAGGGGTCTCAGGGAAGGGTGCTGGCCTCCCGCCGTTAGCGTAGCTGCCCAGCATGGAGCTGCCCCAGCCAGACCTGCAGGCGAAGCCGCTTGGGGGCCTCTAGATTTCCCGCTCCTGCCAGCCCTTCCCCTCCTCTTGTGCTCCAGGATGAACCACAGAGACACCAGCCCTTGGAGAAGGACAGACAGAAACCACTCACTGCACTGGGGACTCCAGTCCATCATCCACAGGAGAGGGAAGCCTCAGGCCCGCTGATGGGACTGTGAGGGGACGCAGCAGGCAGGTTCTCATCTGGTCCCACAGTGGCTGCCCGTTGCTGCTTCCTGGGGCCTGGCGAGGTCTAGGAGGAGCCGCGGTGATTGCCCCAACTCCCAAACACATCTCGGCTGCCCCAGACAGGAGAGCGCCCGGCAAGGGCAGCCTCGCTCTTCCTGCTCTTCCTTCCTTCCTTCAGCCCTCTGCTCTGGAGAAGACGGAAAGCACAAGAAGCTCATTCCCCACTCAGCTCCATGCCATCAGCTATAGGGCTCAACATCGAACACACTTCCCAACCCTAGGATTCAGATATTAATTTGACTATTCTTACACAAAGGAGAAACTGTAGGTACATTTCCTGTTTGTTAAAAAAGTAAAAAGTTGTGTGTAAAATGGCACTTTTTGCTTGCACAGTTCTCCTGGTATATTATTTATTGCAAGGGAAAATTATCGTACT
The DNA here is from genome assembly GCF_022355385.1 of Mustela nigripes. Taxonomy (NCBI): domain Eukaryota; kingdom Metazoa; phylum Chordata; class Mammalia; order Carnivora; family Mustelidae; genus Mustela; species Mustela nigripes. Next base: position 87,982,801 of record NC_081564.1, on the reverse strand, counting down.
AAGAAAATAGTGTCACTTAAAAATTAGGTGATTCCCAACCAACTGATGACAGTGATTGCTGTAATGTCCTCTTTGATTTAGATAGAGTGATATCGATGTAATTGCCACTGGGAAAAAATTATAATGGCTGTTAATGATAACTAACACATAAATGGCAACGAACAGGAACATGTATTTTATATTGGATTCAGCCCTGGAGCGGCCGTAAGAAACCCAGTGCTTTCAACAATCTGGCACGGTCCCGCCAAGGACCGGCCCCCCTGCTCGCCCATGTCACCGAAGGGGTGGGTGACACGGAGCGTGAAGGCGTCGCCTCAGCCACCAGTGGGATCCATATGGGGGGGTCCTCCAGCCCTCCAGAGGCAGAGACAGGGCAGCACCAAGAGATGCCAGGGGGGTAGAACCCACTTCTGCTGCAGGCCCAGAAATGGCGCCAGGAACGTTCACTTGGAGATCCTTCTGCATATTTGTCCCACTGTGTGCCGTTTGCTGTACTAAGCCCAGGAGCCACAGTCCACAAAACGTGGTCTCTGTTCCATGACTGTAAACCCCAGGGGAGCTAGCACTGGATTGCTTTAGTAGCGTTTGAATTTCCCTCCCGTGTGCCACACAAGACCCGTCCCCAACAGCCAGCCAAGGGGTGCGGTTGTTCACCACGGCGTGGGACAAGGCATGTGGCCTAGTTGTGCTCATTGTCTGCTGTGCGGAGTGCTGTGGGGCCACAGCCCTGGGCACTGTGGGGCATGAGCATGTCCACTGACAGCACAGGTTCATCCCGAAGCAGAGGTGTCATCTGAGCTCTTAAGATGACCAACAGCGGGGGTGACACCATACACGTTTGGCTTGTTAGTGCCCATCCTCTGCTGGAGAAGTGGGAGCATTGAGGAAAGCAGAGAAAGTTTAGTACAGTGAGGGGATGGGAAGGATTCCCGGGCACACGGCAAGGGTCAGGAGCCCAAGTGTTAGTCTAGACTCTGCCCAGCCCCTGGACCTGGGCCAGCTGGTCGGGCTGGACAGTGTCAAAGGAGGGCCGGGGCTGCCCAGGCGGCATCATGGTATGTGTGGGGTCCAACCCTTCTGTGGAGGTTGCGGGGGTTCCCCTATAAGGCCCCGGTCAGGTCCTCACTCTGCAGGTCTGCGGGATCCAGGAGAGGGCCCGGGTGCCAATGGAGCCCCTTGGGAAATCCGGTGCCGAGAATGCTAATGGCAGTTATCACTGAATGCTGGGGCAAGGCACTGTGTTCACTTTTTATTCTCAAATCAAAGAGTTAAGGTGATTGCTAATTTGTGTCCCCTTCCCAGAAGACATAGGTAGGCACAGAGAGGCTGAGCCACTTGCCCACAGTGATACGATAAGTGGTGAAGCCAAGTCCAGGGCTAGCCTGTTGACCCCCGAAGCCACTCGTTAACCCAATATCCCATTCGCATATGGTGCTGATGGGAGGTCATGCTTGAGAACCGTTGGTCTAGATGACCAGCAAGACCCCATCCAAGTCAAAATTCCATGATAATGTGAAGCTCGATGGAAATAGGAGGTGCCAAGATTTCCCGAGACCGGGGTGATAACAGCCTGGAGCACAATAGTTGGCAACCCCGGGCAGGAAGAGGCCACCTGGTCACCCTAGGAAGGAGGCAGGAGGGACTTCCAGTCCTGATGACATAACCGTTGGCACCAACTCTCCCACTGCGAACCCCTGAACAGGTCCTAAAAAGTTAACAAAAATCCTAAAAATTGTGAGAGGCTGATGAAATGGTAAGACAAAAAAAAATTACTAGCCCAAAATCCAAGAGGAAGGGGGCACAGAAGGAGATGGGGCACTGAAACCACTTCGACTGTGAAAAACAATTATGAACAAGGGGTCCTGGAGTTTCAGTCCCCACAGCTTTCAGAGTGCTTGGGACCAAAGCTAAAGCCCGGGGCCATCGAGATGAGAACTGTGGTGCTGGGCATAGAAGAGGAAAAGGAAAAAAGTCCCAGCGCACTGTAACCACAAGCCGATACTTGTCTGGCTTTGTAGTGCAAATTCACATGACCCAGTTAGTCCAAAAAACAAACAAACAAACAAATCCAAAAAGACAAAACCTCACACCCATGAGTTTAATGCATTGTGGATTCCTGTGCCTGGCAGAAGAAAGCATACATTTGCTCTGAAGGAAAGCATCTTCATCTTAAATCTCTAAGAATTCCTACAACGAAAATGGTCAGATCAAAGTTAGATATATCTGATACTAAGGAGAAATCACAATTTCTGGCCATGAGCCAGAAACAACACAAGCAAAAGAACACAGAGATGGACATAAAAGGAATTATAAAACGATGATTATATAAAATGATGACTGATATAAAATCATTATATAAAAGATGATATATAAAAGGATTATAAAATGATGAAGCATACTACATCTAAGAAATGAATTTCAAGAAAAATATTAAAACTACCTTGAATATTTGGAAAAGAATAGCTCTAATTTTAGAAAGTCAAAAAATAAAGTAGAACTGAAAGTAACAATTTGATTAATGGTTTAACTGCTGATTAGATATACCTGAAGAGAGAATTCATGAATTGGAATATAGAGAGGAAATTGTCCAAAATGTATCACAGAGGGTCAAAGAGATGGAAAATATAACCAGTGCTGATTCCAGAAATTTCTCTCAACCACGAACATTCTCTAAGTTTACTTGATCTTATGAAGTGTCAAGGAAAGATTTTCGGTTACAATTCATTCTTTCCCAAAATGGTTCTTAATATTTTTTGACTAATGTTGGGGTTTGCAGCAATCCAGAAGAAGCCAAGAAGAGAAGAGAAGAAGAAGAAGCCCCTAGTCCAAGTGTGTGTGAACCACAGCTGCACATCACAACCAGTCTGCAACATTGTGTCACTGACAGCAAAATGCATCCCCATTCTAGTGACATTAAAGTGGAAACAAAGAATCATTGGCGCTAACTGCATCTTGACTCCAGAATATCAGGCTGTTGTCCTCAGGGGAACCCTTCCCAAGCAAGGCATGGTGTGGGCATCCCAAAGACAGGGGCCTTGTGTGATGGAGTCTGTGCCGGCTTCCTGGAAAATGTCCAAATGTAGGACAGAGACAAGAAAGGCAAAGCAGAGAAGGGGTGAGAGCAAGCTTGGCACACCATGATTCTGGCTGGAGCGGGTGGCCTGGAGTGTTGGAAAAACAGAGGTCTGGAGATCCACGGAGGTGGGTTCAGAACCTGACTGTTATCCAGCACTGACTATTAGACATGAGGTCTGTGAAACGGGGACAGTGCCCACGGGTCATTCTGGGGATGGGGAATCACAGTCAGTTCTCATGATTCAAGAGTGCTCCACTCTAAGAAGTCCCATGAACACTGAGTGAGCAAACACTAAACCACTGCTCCTCGTGGGAAACGCGGGGTTAGGTTCCTGCAAGTCCCTGGTTACAACCTTTGTCAACCAGTCTGCACAGAGCCTTATTTGATGTGTGTCTGCTTAAGAACACCTTCTTGAATGTCTATTTCTGGTTCATTACCACTGATCTCATGGCCAGCAGCAGCATTACTCAGGCTAAATGAAGCTGTTCCAATACATGTATTTTCTCCATAAGGCACAGCACTGTCTTATTTTAAGAAGACCGGATGGAATGTCAGCATGACACTCAGGCATCATTTTGAACTGTGAAGTCATCAACAAAAAGCATGGACATGAAAACAACACGGCATTACGTAGACGGGAAGAAGGACACACGTATGCAGTACGAGAGCCAAAACAAGAAGGCAGGTTTGACCTTACCTGGCATTGTGTGCATCAGTTTTTTGACGCCCCACACATATCCAAGAATGATCAGAGAAGCACCCGCCATGACTATGGATTTGGGGGTTATGGATACATTTTAATGAGAAGGAAAATTCACAAATATGGGATCTGCAAATAACAAGGGTCAACTCCTGTGAAGCACTGGGTCCTTGGAAGGCATCCAGTGGATGGAGATGCCTGTAATTATGGTTACGTGACATCACTGGTGGCCCTTTGATGTTCTGCTGTAGGGGAACGCTGCAGAGGTGGGCTAAGTGGGGACAACAGAGGGACCTACTCATTTGTCATCAACCCATCCATTCCCTCAACAGACATTGACTGAGTATCTGTTTCATGCCCTGCGTAGAGAACAGAGAACATGACATTGTCTCCAGCAAGTGATTGAAGAGATTCTCGTACAAGTGGGCTATCTCTGACAGTGTTCCACGACTGTTTATAAGATCTCAAATAACACAGTATGTGTAGACGGTGTGTTGAGCACTTTACATGCCAAATCTCATCTACTCCTCCCAAGCTCTACATGAGGCAGGTACCCAGGTTATTCTCATTGTACGGGTGAGAAACTGAGGGCAGTAAGTAATGGGCTCAGAGTGCCACAGCTTGAAGATGGTGGGTGTTTGCAGAGTCTGTGTCCTCACACACCGTATCACCCAACCACGCAGGCTATGGCTACTCCATCACTGATATTTAGGCCAAATTCTTAAAATGTCACGAGCCAAAGACAACTAATTTGGTGTTGAGGCATTGGCAAAGTCCTAAATTTGGTGCCCATCACACCAAGGAACCAAATATATTTATTTTGAGGTCACTCAATTTAGGGGCACCTGGGTGGCTCTAGTTGGTTAAGCATGTGCCTTCAGCTCAGGTCATGATTCCAGCTTGACCCCCACAGGCTCTCTGCTCAGTGGAGAATCGCCTTTCCCCTCAGCCCCTCCTCCCCTGCTGATGGGAGTGCACTCCCTCTCTCAAATAAATAAGTAAAATTTAAAAAAAAAAAAAGATTTAAAATCATTCAATTTAATAAAAATAATTAATTCCTCTGGCGAAATCATGTGCTAACCTAAGAAAAGTTTCATGTTTCTTTTGTTTTATTTATTTTAGAGAAAGAGACAGGGATAGAGAGCCGGGAGAGAGGGAGCAGCAGGCCCCCCGCAGAGCAGAGAGCCCGATGAGAGGCTCAGTCCCAGGATCCTGGGATCATGACCTGAGCCAAAGGCAGATGCTTAACTGACGGAGCCACCCGAGGCATACAAGTTTCATGTTTCTAACCACTGCTGGGCCTTGTGCATGGACAGAGAGGTACTGATTGTAGAGAAAGAAAGGGCAGCTACATCACACCTGGGGGGTGAGTGTTAGCTGGACAAGTGACATTGGGCGAGTCTTCAACCTTTCTGGGCTTCATTTCTCTCACCTGGGAAACGACTTCCAGCACCCGTTCCAGCCTGACCCTCTGTGTCCTAGACGTGGGAAGAGGCACTCGGCCCTGCTCTCGGTAGGTGGGCGCAGGGTTCTCAGCATGTCTTCCTTCCCCTTTCCTTCCCCCCCCCCACTTCACCCCCACGCCAACCACGTGGAGTAATCATGCGTTGCCATGGCCTTATTGACCTGGGAAAACTTGCTCTTCCTCGATCACAGTTTCAGGGTCCGTCATGAATCATCTCAAGAGTATATTGCTCTCCAAGTATCCCTCCTGTGTGCCCTAAGGTTCTGATTTATTAACGGATGCTTGGATCAAACACACAGTCTGTGGAACATTCTGACCCAAGACTGGCTGATTGGATGGAACCTTTGACTTCGTTAAAGACGTTTCTCGGACCATGGGAGCAGGAGAGGGGGAGGGGGTTCGACAATCCCGCAGGCATTTGGGCAGCAGGTAACAATGTTGCTGCACACTACACTCACAGCCTTTGTCAACATGCAGATGCCATTTGTAGAATTCTATCCCAGAGAAAGTTTCGTGTATCGAGCTTTCCATCACTATGTGGTTCATGGCAGAGAAGCTTGTACGTATCTCTGTGAGGGGATATTGTGTGTCATTGTGTGTCCACTACAAATCATTAAAGAAATTTCATGCAGCATCACTGGATAAAAAACATCAGATTATAGAGCAGCGTGTACAGCCTGACACAGATGTTTGTAAATCATGTAGGTCCTGAAAAAAATCCTGGGAGGAAATGGGTCTAAAGCGTTAACAGCAGTTACCTCACAACAGAAGTGGCAGAAACACACAGCTACTTGGTTTGCTTTTCTGTATTCTCTAAATTTTCTTTGACAGTCATGTGTGTTCTGTAAAAAGATAGCCATTTAGCCATTTCTGCTTTAATAAATGCATCTGACGTGGCTTCAGGTCTTCTTAGGGTCCCGCATGGCATCAGTAACGAGGTGCGGGGCCATCCCTTACCTAGGGGGAGGGTCTTTCAGGGAACTGCGAATCCCGTGGTGGGGTCAAGCAGCTGCCACTGAGCTTCGACCCCGTTACCCTGAGTCTCTGCCGCATGCCGGTGGACACCAGCAGGACTCTAGCACTAAATCACTGAAGTTGTGCAGTGGTAGCATGGAAATGATCTGAGGTGTCTTTATGATTGTGCTTTAGCCAGTGTGGACATGCTTAAATTATAAAAACTAAAGTACAAGGAGGTATAAGTTCATGCTGCCTACTTAGAAGATAACTTTTGTTCTTCATAACTACATAACATTATAATGCCACTGATTCGTAAAGGGTTTAAATGAATTCTGAGGGGGTAGGACACCAGAATTATTAGTGTTCATTTTCATCTAAGATCTTTATTTCTCTAACATTCTTGGTCCTATTAAAACATTTCAGTGTACAAAAGTACTGCAGTGTTAATACCCAAGAGAAAAGCCATCATAATGTGTATGCTGGTCATTATGATCAGTGTGGTACAGTTTTTTAAAAATAAACTATCATGCCCTTCATGCCAAAAAAAAAGTAAAGCTGGGGTAAAGCTGAGAATCCCCAGCCGCTTTTGCCAGCACCTAACATCCTAACCACGACACCCCCGTCCCTTGGGGGTGCCTGACACGGAGGGAAGTGCGCTCACCTCGAAAGAAGGAAGTGACACGTTAGAAATGAGAATATCGCCCTCGGAAAACCGGCCAGAATATCGCACGCTCTGACCCGTGAGGAATACGTCCTGAAACCCCAACCGTTGCTTTAGCGAGAAGAAGAGCGTGAAGGGAGAGGCGCGCATTCAGAACATGGGACCGTAAACGGGCTGGAAGTCAGCTCTGGATGGAAAAGTAAAAAAAAAAAAAAAAAATATCCCGGTTCAGGTCCTGAAGAAGAGCGTCGGTGGCAGCTCCTCTGCAGCTCGAGTTTGGAATAACTTCTCTTCTTCATTTACTGCTGTCGATCACCTTCGTCGGGGGCCTATGAACTTGGTACATGTTTAAATCTGAGCAACTCACGATGTTTTGTCACAGGCTTTGGCCGGCTCAGTCCGTAAATTCAGGCACCCAGCTAAAACACTTCAGTTTCCAAAACAGCTGTTATTTCACTTATTCCAGCCCTGGAGGGGCGCCGAAAGTCCACGTGGCAAGGGCTGCTCCCTGATCGCGTCTCCTCTCCCCGTTAGGGGCACAGCCGAGCTACAGGCCCCCGCCCTCTGTGGTTAGCGGCGGCCGTGGGGCTGGGTTTGGGTCGGTCGCTTGGGAGCAGGAGAGCTACGGCCACTTCCTGGCCAGGCTGATGAAGACCCTCTCTCTCCCCCAGGGCCCAGGGTCACTGCCTATCAGAGAACCTGGGAGCCCGAGACCCAGGGTGACCGGAGCAAGGCACGGACCAGTGATGTCCATTTCTTACCTCCAGTGTGAGAAAGAAGTGTTGTGTGGCTAAGGCAGCACAGTGCTGGGCGTATCTGCTCCAGCGGCTACGGCTACCTCCCTGAAGACGGACGGATGCCCATTCTGAGCTTTTTCTTAAATAGGTGCCCATGTGGGGTGTGGGCTCCGCTCAGAAAACCACAAAATGAGAAACCAGTGTGCTCAACTCATCCCTGGATTTCCCTCCCAAACCAGTTTGTGCCTTCAGGGGAACGTAAAACATCCTAGCCTCCCCCCCCCCCCCCCCGGGGTCCTAAACCATTATCTCCTCCTGAGAGTTCTAAAACCCAAGTCAGAGACTCACCAACAATCTCTGCTTCCCCCAAAAATCTCCAGCAAGGGTGTCGCTAAGTCCCACTATCCCTGTCCGCCAACGCGCCTTCATCAGGTCAGAGCGGTGGATGGCGGCGTCCGGGTTGCTCACTGCTCCCCGCCTTTGCCTGCCTGCCTCGCTGTCTGCTACGCCCCGTCAGCTCCTCCTGCACAGCTGCCCCCCCACTCTCCATCCCCCGTGACTTGTCAGACCGCCAGGTCAGCCGTCCGGTGCTTCACTGCTCCTTCCCTCCGTCGCAAGAGAAAATCCGCCCAACCCCGCCCTGCACCCAGACGGGTGGCAGGAGCCTCTGGGAGCAGCCGCCTCAACGCCCCTGCTCCCTCTCCTCCGGGAGGGATCTCATCCTTAGATGTACCTCTGTCCCCTGCGGCTGGCTTTCCCTCCCAACACAGAAATGTGCCCGGTCCCGCCGCTCATCAAGTCGTTCTACAGAGCAAATGTGGCGGTCACTAGCAGCTGGGACAGAGCGGGCCCCGGAACACAGGTAAGAGGGTCCCTGGGCCCAAGTGGCCTGGAGCAGGGGGCGGCAGGAGGCACACCCACACACAGTCACGCTTGTGACCCATGGCCTCTGGCCTCCATGTCCCTTTCCTCTGCAGCGGCTTCTTGGAAAAGTTGTCTGCACTGAGAGTACACCATGCTGTGTGTCCGGTTGTCTCCCTGCCTCCCGCACCCCGACTTCTGTCCCCACCAGCCGCTGCAACCACACGGGCAGACCTCCCCGCAGCCCTGACCTTCACCTCACTGACCGCGCCCTGGGCAGTGCCCTCCCTGAACCAACTCTGTTCTCGAGGCTGCGTTTGAGGACTTCATGGGCCCTGAATCCCCCAGCCTTGGGGACTGGTCCCCCCCCAGGGGCTTCACTGGGAAGACCACAGTCAGGAGCAGAACTCCCACCCCATGTCCGTGCCGAGGGCACTGGCACTGTGCGGACTCGCCCGCAGAGGGAATTCTGATGAGCCCACGCCCACAGTCCTCCATCCCACCCCGCTGGGAGACCTGCCCTTGGCATCCGGCCATGTGCAATGACCTCACGGACAGCCTAGCACACGGCCATGGCCAGGAGCATTAAGGGCTCTGCGCCAGCCAGAACGTGTCAGTTCTAGAGGACGCTCTCAATGGCAGAATCAAGGGTCATTTTTAGCGTGGAGAGGCCGGTATTTTCACTGAGGAGGAAATAAGTTCCCGGATTGATGGTGGAAAGTCAACAGGGAAGTAAGACTTTGCATGCAGAATTGCTTTCACTTGCAACTTTCTAGTGATATATTTGGTATATGATGTGAGGGTCCTTATTTCGAAGCTGAGCATTTCCTGGGTAATATTGCTGTAATCGAGTTCTTAATGTTTGAATTCCCCTTTACTTAAAAATAGCCATGAAACTTGAGAAAAGGCAACATAAATCGGTGCAGCGAGAGGCACTCCTGGTCTTCGGATCACGGACTCTGTTGCATCCACCACAACTGAGTGGCCTCTGGGGTTGTGCCGACCGAGGGCACTCGCCGGCTCCCGGGAGCAGTGATGGTGTCCTGACGACCGCAGCCAGCTGGGCAGCCTCACCCAAGAGGCTGCAGGCCCCGGGCCTCCCCTGCTGCCCGAGCGGCGGCCGGATGCAGCGAGCGTGATCCTGACTCCGCCGAGGGATGGCCTGGTGGGAAAGATTAGCAGAGCCCTTGGCCCTGTTGCACTTGCTCCCCGCAAACCAGATTCCAGTCGATGTTTCAAGCACAGATCGGCTTCCCAGAGCTCCCCTGACAGTCCCCAGTACACGGCTCAAACAACAGAAACATACTCTCTCACAGTCACAGTCCTGGAGGCAAGAAGCCCCAGATCAAGGCGTCAGCAGTGCCCTCCAAGGCTCCAGGATGGGGGTGGGGGGGCTGGGTCCTTTCTTGCCTCTTCCAGCTCCTGAGGTTCCCGGAAACCCTTGCCCTTCCTTGACTTAGAGATGCGATACGTCAGCCCAGTCTCGGCATCTGTGGCCACGTGGCTTCTCCTGGGGGTCTGCGTCCACATTTCTCTCTCCTTAGGAGGACACCGGTCCTGCTCCCTGATGACCTCATTCCAACTCAGCCCAGACCTCACAAGGTCACATCCACAGGCACCAAGGGTTAAGACATCAACCTGCTTTTGCAGGGACAGGACTCCACTCACAACAGAATACATTTCTATGCCCAACAATATGCCATGTTATTGGGGTTTTTTCCTTTTATTGTTTCATTTCATCCTCATAACCCTCCTGCAAGGTGGGAACACCCAGTCTACAGGCGAGAAGACAAAGCAGGCACAGCCGGGCCCTGGGCACGCAGCTCACACCCTGCCAGGCGCCCGCCTCCTTCCGGTCTTCAGTGGGGGGTAGAGGCCCGAGAAAACCCTGCCGGTCGTCACAGCCTCGTTCAAATCCATGCGCTGGGTCAAGTACCGGTTCATTCTGCGATCGGGCCGTAAGGGGGCGTCTTAAAGGCTCCCGGCTAGCAAAGGAGGACTTCTGTCTTCTGTTTTCAGCAGAAGGACCCCCACGCAGAGGGCCTTCGCCAAAGCGATGCGGAGGCCGCAGCCTCACCCCAGGCTCTTGCCCATAAGTGACATCTGAAATGGCCCATGTACAACCCCCGTCTGGTGCCGCACGGGGTGACAACACCGTCCCCATGAGCTCCAGGCTCCCCTCACTCACTCCACCCCTTTGGTGGGCTGGAATCAGGCCCTCAAGTAGGAACACAGGCCGCCGGGCACTTCGCTGGCCTGGTTGTAGAGCTCACTAAACTAATTAATCAGCCCAGATTACTAAGAGTGACAAGGTGAGAGAGGTGACATTCTCCAAAATCTCCAATTTGGTGTGAGTGTGCGTATTTTTTTAATCCCCACAGCAATTTATTTTCTGTAGAGCAAACTTTCTCCCAGAATGTCCCAAAATGTAGTCAAGGTTAACTGTGCTGTGAGCTTATTCAATATTTATGATTCTTTTTATTTGTATTACTAGGACTTTTTGGGGACTCCAAAGGGTCCATTAATCAAACAGAGTGACAAAATGAGCCCTTTGACAATTGGAACAAGGACTGCATAGTATTATAATTCTAAGTGTGCTACGTACGTGTACACAAACGGAGATATTTGGGGAGGGTCCAAGAACAAAGGAACCAACTTAACTTTATCAACACTCCTGATTAATTGTTACAAAGTGTCATCCACAAATTCCCCTTCGATCTAATAATCCTCTCAGACGACTTAACAACATCCCCGGCGAGCTGGCGTTACCAGGGCTGAGTTTCAGAGACAAGAAGGGTGACACCCACGGCTCGAGTGACTGGCGACGGGCGGTGGACAGCATGCGCAGAGCTGACAGTTCTGTAATACAATTATCAGTGTGATCTGCTTAAGGATTCATCATCAGCTCCTGCCTTCTGAAGACTTAAAAAAATACCAAGATGCACAGAGAGAAAGAGGTGATAAGAAGGCATCATTTTCCTCCAGCCTCATAACTGTAAATTGAAGAAAATTATTTTCCTTGCCTCCAGCTCATTGGCATATGGGCAGCATTATATTATAATTTCATAAGCATAAATCCTTTGAATAAATTTCAGAAGAATAACTGAATTAGAAATGCAAGTAAAGTATCTAAAAAACTTAACTGTACCAGGCAGGGGAGAGGCGGAGTGAGGGGCAGCAGTGAGGGGAGCCGCCCTTCCCGGGTGCTTCCCGCGGGTCCCCAAAGGCCCGGGCAGAGCTCTGTGTCAGCGAGAGGCCATTTTCAACCCCCTTCTGAGCCTGATGGCGGATAAAATAAGCCCCTCTCCTCTCCCCATGCTCGTGTTCCAAGGAATTTGAGTCGTAATTCATCATAAATTAATTTTGGAGGAACAACAGGCTTGGGGCGTGTTATAATTATTGTTACTTGTTTATTTATTATCGTGTTAACCATTATTTATTATTATGTTAAGCATATGTGAGATCACAAAGGTTGCTCCCTGCGGTTTCCTAGCAACAAGTCTGTGTGTCCTCTACACAAGTTTCCCGACACCTGACTCCAGACTCCATCTCGGCGGGGGTGGGAGGCGGACGCCCGGTCAGGGGCCCAAGGGGTCTGTCCGCTCGAGAGGGGACCTGGTGGGACGCAGCGAGCCGGTGAAGGGCCCGCCTGACCCCGTGCCGATGGCTCCCTCGCGGCACGGCAGACTGTTTTCAGACAAAGACTGCTGAAAGGCACAACTCTGGTCCCAAACAAAGACCGCAGGACCTGGCGCAGGTTGGAAAGGATGTCCTTTCCTAGGCTCATCCCGGTCCTCGGGGAGCTGGCCATCAGGCCTCCTCCATGGCCAAGGGACATCTGGGAGGAGGAGGCTGAGGGTCAGGAGGAGCAGGACAGACTCCCTGAGGGCCCCCACGCCCCCGTCCCCATCCAGAGCAGCCCCGTGCAGCTGCCCACCTCCCCAGGGCAGCCTGACTGGTCCCAGGAGCCCAGCAGTATGTAATGGGAGTGAGGGACAGAGCCCTGAGTTTCAACTGTGTGCAGACAGCCTCTCGGGATCAGAAATATCCGTCTGCAAATTCTCTTCTCGCGTCAGGGGCAGAAGTGCAGAGAGGGGCCGGGGTTTCGTTTTTCCTGCACGGGGAGCCTCCTGTGTAAAGAAAACCTTACTCAGGGGCCCCCGCAGTGGGATGGAGGAGCTGCTGAGCCCGGTCTCCCTTCTCCGGCGTCCTCAGACAGCCCTCCACGCCTCCCGTGCGGATTGCTTTCTGTCCTGGTTAAGAGACGTATCACAAAGGTGATGGGACACATTCTCATCACGGTGGGGTCCCACGTGCTGTCTCTGAGGCAGGCCCCTGCCCTCCCGACCGCCTTATAGTGAGAGCCCCTGGGAGTGGCATTGTTTCTCCTGATAAACTCTTCTTTTAGAATAACTGGATTCACAAAGAAAAAATTACAAAGACAGTACAGAATTCCCATATACCACGTACCCAGTCTCTCTGCGAGGAACACCTTCTATTACTGTGGTTCATTTGTCGCCATTAATGAACCAACACTGATGTGTTACTAGGAACCGAAGTCTATAGATGATTCAGATTTTCTTAGCTTTCACCTTTTTCTGTTCCGGGATTGTGTCTCCTTAGGCTCCTCTTGGCTGAGACAGGTTCTTGGGTTTCCTGGCGATTAATGACCTTGACAGTTTTGAGGAAGACCGGCCATGTATTTTGTAGAACGTCTCTCAGTTTGAGTGGAGGCTTCTCTCATGGGTAACGTTACAGACGGCGTGTCTCCCCCAGATTCATAAGCTGTAATCTAACCCCCAATGTGGCCTGATTTGGAGGTTGGGGCCTTTGGAAGATGATCAGATCCTGATGGTTGAGCCCCTATGGATGGGATTGGTGCCCTTGTAAGAAAAAGGAGTGAGTTAGCTCCTTTCCCCAGCAGGAGCGTCACGGTGAGGAGTCAGTGGTTTGCAAATCAGGCCTGGGCAGGGGGTGGTGGTCGTCGCTGGACCATGCCGGCAGCCAGATATTGAGTTTCCAGGCTCCGAACTGTGAACAATACTTGTTTGCTGTTCACAAGACATCAAGCCTGTGGGCTGAGACAGACTGCATTTATGGGTTCAGGAGAGAAGGCCACGGAAGTCCTCCTATGGGCACATGCCATCAAAAGACTTACTATTGTTGGTGTTAGATGTGTTCACCTGGCAGGATGGTGTGTGTCGGGGTTCCCCACTGTCGGGCTGTGCTTCTCCCTGTTTCTGTGCTGTATCTGGGGGCAGGAAGCTGGAGGAACAGCCAACCACACTTAAGGGGCAGAGAACTCTGTCCCACCTTCTCAAGGGTGGACTTGAGTTTCCACAGAAATAATTTGAAAATCTGTACAGAGAGGCATCCCTTCTCCTTCATTCATTTTTGATTCTATCACTTATTTGTAGCAATATGGACTTGGCTTAGACTGACTTATATTGCAACATAGCATCATTCATGTTGCTCAGATGTGTTGGCCAGTGGAGTTCCTTCTGCCACTCCCGTGTCTTGCAGACGTGTCCCTGTCATGGTGGCACGATGGGTTTGGTTTGGTTTTAGCACTTGCTTACCTTCTGGCACTAGAAGGTGCTCCCATCTCAAACTCCTTGCCCCTGCTCTGCAACTGACCCTTTGGTTACGACTCCATGGTCCTTTTTATTGGAGAAGGGTATTAGCAACCACACTCTGGGTGCCGGGTGTGCTCACTGCGTTGGGGCTGGGAGCTTTCAAAACTCTGCACATTTAGGCTGCAACTAGGACAGGTTCCCAGAATCTCTGGGATCAGTACTTTAAAAGCTTTGTCTGTCAAGCCCTTTCTACTCTCATGTTTGCCAATAGATGATGGACCCCTCTGGGGGCCCCTAGGTGGCTTGGTTGGTCAATGTCTGCCTGCAGCTCAATCATGGGATCAAGCCCCATATTCAGCTCCCTGCTTGGGGGAGGGGGGTCTACTTCTCCCTCTCCCTCTGCCCCTCCCCACCACTCATGCCTTCTCTCTCTCTTTCTCTCAAATAAACAAATATATAAATCTTTTAAAAAAAGTAGTTGATGGCCTCCTATCCTTGGGATTAATGCCTCTGCCTCAAGCATAGGCATACGGAGTGCCCTGCCATGTTCCAGAAACAGCATGGAACTTCACCAAGATGGGTGGGGCTAAATGTTTGAAAGAACTTTTGAGAGGCTGATTCCTTTCATTGTTTGGTGTGTTGTGGGGGGAGGAGTGCCAGCCTCTCCCTTTCCCTTATTTCTTTTTCCTTCTTAATCCCCTGAGAAGCACCTGCCCAGAGCTCAGACTACAGAGTCCCACAGGCTGCTTCCATCCCTTCCTAGCTGGTGAGCCCAAGCAATGGGCTGTTGCTCTCTCCTACTTGTGGAGAGGGTTCCGCTAAGACCACTGCCTGGTATGTGGGAACTCGGCGGACAAGCTTAGCCCAGCCTGAGGCGCGCGGTCAACCGCCACGCCAGGGCACCCCCTGCCCTCCTCCACCCCCAAGCCCAGGGAAACCAGACAGGCCTGAAATGGGGGCGGGGGGCCAGCTTCTCACCCTCCCTGGACCACGGCTCGGCACCACACCCGGGGGCTTTCCTGAAAAGCAGTGTCCCAACGGGTGTATCCAGGCATGGCAGAAAGACAAGCCTTCAGAGTCAGAGTGCCCATGCCCAGAGATTACTGACGCGGTGCGGCTGCTGTTTGCACGGCAGGTCCTGTGGCGTCTTCTATTCCCTCCTGCTCGCTCAGACACCAGGGGAGCACTCCCAGTGAAGCCTGTTCTGTGGTATCCACTGACCGGTGACAATCGTTCAAAGGAATCACACTGCTCATGAGGCTTTTTCCTTGGGAGTCCTTTCCAGAACAAGAGCCTGTTCTGTTGGCCAAAGCCACTTGCGAGGCCAGCTGCCAAGGCCAGTCCAGTAGTCTTGTTCATGCAGTGAAAATGGCGAGAGGACTTTGGGGTGGGCCACAGAACCAAGGGCCCAGCCAAACAACTGAGCCTCAGCCTCTGGCAGCTCCCCTGGGGCACCCCGTCCTGGTGATGTGGCTCCACAGGACTCCTGTCCACATTTCATAGTCGGGGAAAAGAGCCTTTGCCCCCCTCGTGAGGAATCACTATCAGCCACAGCTGGAAGGGCAGGGGAACCGGACACGCAAGGCCCTGGGGGGATTACTATCAGCTGAGCAGCTCCCACGGACCACAGGGGCCCCCGTGGTTAATTAGCAGTTTCTGTCCTTAGAACAATAAAACCCTATCAGCAACACCAGCCTCCCGTGGAGCAAGTAGAACAACCACACCGCACAGACATTGTCAAACCCTCACAGATGAGAAAACGGGCTGTGGGAGATCAAGGTCGACTGCCACGGCGACATCCGACACACTCCAGAATGGGGACCTGAGACCGCAGGATGCACTGCCTTCCTTAGAATGCGACACTAGCACAAGCAGCCCATGCGTGCCCACACCGACCTGGGATGCTTCGGGGGGGTGGGGGGGGACTCCTGAAGCCACTCTTGCCTGAACTGCCAAAGCAAGCATCAATGCCCCGATTCTGAATTCCAGGACACCCGCGACGGAGCACGCGTTCCCTGCGCCAACCGCAGGTGCTCTTTCAAAGCCGGACCCTCGCTATCCCCCACACATGCCTTTGCCCGGGTTGTCTCCCCGCTTCCACCGCCTGTCAGAGCCCTCAGGACGCAGCATGCAGGTCTCTTCCTAGGAAGCCTCCCCGAGTTTTCTTCCTACACGCCATGCGCAGAGCCCCTCGTGCTTTTGAACAGTGCTACTTCATGACATTTGGCTCTATGCTGAGCTTTGGAGCCCACCTCTTACTCCTACTGCTGTCCTTCCATCACGCCCTCAGACAAGGTGAGGTCTTCCTCCTCACATCCTCTAGAGCACCCAGACTGGGGTGGGCTCTGGGTCACTGTTGGGTTGAGTTTGTTGGAGGCTGAGTGACACCTGCACCAAGCCCTTCCCTGTGGGGGGGAGAGCCCTCTCCACCGCATTGGTTCTCAGCACCTGGAGGAGAGGTGTCGAGCAGATTCAGGACAATCCTTACAGAGATGGAAAGATACAGGACAAGTCCAAATGTGACTATGGCCTTTGTGACCTGCGAACAGGTCCTCCTGCTGCCCGAAAGGTCGGCGCAGTCACGGGACTTGCTTTGGGCAATGAAGTGTGGTCAAGGATGAAAGGCTTTCTCCTAGGTGGAAAGGAAGAGTTGGAGCACCGGCACATGCTTTTTTTGTCCTGGCTGGGCACTCGACGGAGCCTGTGTGTAGACGGAGTACTGTCAGCAGCGTTTCCTACGGAACCCCAGGGAGCAGAGCTCTCTGGCTGCTGTACACGTACCAAGGAGAAGATAGAACTCTCATGTTAAGCCACGGAGACTTGGGGTTATGTGTTGCGACGGCTTCACCTTGCTTTTCTGATGAGCAAAGGCACATGTTGTTCCTTCTTCTCAAGATAATCAGGCTCTTGTTTGTTGATGGAAGAGGGTTCATAGCAATGACACTGAGTAACTGAGCTTGGTAACAAAATGTGTATAACGTGTCCTCAGCCCTATTGTGCGGTGTCGTTCTGAGCATACGCACACATACGCTAAAGCAAACAGTATGGACTTTCCTTGGAAGCAATTTTTCATGCTTCTATAAAAGCTGTTAATTTTTCTCATTGGAGGTTGGCCAATTCGGCTCAGTTCACGAAGGCGTCCATTGCAAAATTCCTCTAGCATTGTTTCCTAAAGCTACTTAAGGGGCAGACTAGAAAAGCGGGTATTTTCTCTTAATGAAAAGACAGTCAGATGAGGGAAAATGCCTTTCCTTTCTTCCTTTCTCTATCTTCCCTTAAAAAACTCAGAATGATGTTGTGATTAACTTGCATTTTGCTCACAGTGGATATGACAGTCGGCCAAATTAATCCCATTATGCAAAACCCAGTTCACAAATGGTTTTGCATTTTTGCAAAATTATGTCAATTTCCCTATAAATTGGCGAGACCGTGTCAGTTTTCCGAACGGCACATAGATGTTACTCTACGCTGTGTATCTATATTCCTCTAATTCAGAAAGATGCCGATTTTAGCTCCCTGGCACAAATTAGGATTCATAACTTTAATGTTGATATTTTTGTTTACATGAGACTCGCCTGAGAATCACCGTTAGTTTTCACACTCGTGTAAAATCTTCCTCCTCATCATCATACTCATCACGGTGGGAAAAGAGAATTAGAAGCTTGAAGAGAAGATGGTGGAAACGGAATCCTAGATTCTTGTATATTCGCAGCATGGCGCATTCCTTCCTTACAATTCTGGAGCCGTGGCTCCTCTGGCCAGGCTCTGCAACCTGGCCCGGCTCTGCCTCCCCGTCCGTGTCCACGTGGGCAGAGCGGGGCGGCCATCCACCTGCTGTCCTCTTGGCCAGCCGCGGACATGCTCGTGGTGGCCCAATCTGCTTGGCGTGGACGGAGGTCTGTGAATTCCCTGTAACTGGACAAACTTGTCCAAGAGGCCCACTCCTGTGCAGAGCAGCGGAGCCGCCGGGGTCTGGAAGTCCCCGCTCTCTGACCCCGTCACCCGCCGTCCGAGCCCCTGACATCTGCTCTCGGGGAGCCGCTCTTTTCACCCGATTCGTTTCTGCGGCAGCCGGGCCCTCCGATCCCGGCTCAGCGCAGCTCTTCTCTCTCTTACAGGGAGAAAGAAAAAGCTTCCTTGTTTTGAAGACTAGCGCTCAGAGGGCTAAATCACTTACTGAATTCAGAAAATCTATTTTTTAATGGTTATTCTTTCTCCGCGCGGCACTTTTTCTTCCGGCAGTGCTTTCTTGAACAGTGAATTGTTGACTTTTCATGCTCTAGATTTATTAGACATGTGTCAAGTTGTCAGCCTCCTACCGTTTCATTTGTGTCCACCTTGCAAACAGCAGGGAAAATACTTTTTTTTCCACGAACGCTCACTTCTTGGCAGTTCTGAAACAAATTTTTGAACAGTTGCTGTTCCTATTGATAGCAATAGTTTGATGTTTCAAAAAAAACCAGGGTTTTATTTTCCCCTAAATTTTTGACATGTTCTGTCATATCATATCGTATCATACCCTGACGGATCAAAAACAAAAAGAAGGGAGGTCCCAGCCCGCACTGTTCACATAGATCATGAGTCTTCGCTGAACACCCTCCCATCTGTTCGCCGCGCCCGTCCTTTTGTTCCCTCTGCAGGGCTGGTTCTCCTCGGGAAAATCTGTTCCTGCTTCCTTCAAGATGCTGCAGGCTCTCCAGCAAGGCTCCCTGATCTTGGGGAGAAAGAGTCTTGAGGAATGAGGGGGCTGTTTGCACTTTCCTGCTGCCGGCTGGCCGGGATTTGGATACATCCATGGGACCCGTGGCAAAGAAGAATACAAAAGAACATATACCAACGAAGGGGTCACCCCGCAGCCCCAGGCCAATATCCCCCGCAATGCTGAAACTGTGAAAAAAAAAAAAAGTCAGCAATCAAAACTCTTCCTCCCAGAGACCTTCTGCCTGCAAGGTCGGCCAGGACCTCCACGCCGTGACTTTGAAATGCGGGATGGAGGCATGTGGCTCCCTGTCTCCTGGTCTGACCTGGCCCTTTAGCCGTCCTCCAGCGGCCAGGCTTGCGGAAAGGAGGGGTGCGACCCGCCGATCTCACACCCGCTGCAACTGCGGCTCTTTGGCTCCTCCCCGGACACAGCCTCAGGCCGAGTCTCATGGAGCCCCGCTCACTAGCTTTGACTGCACGGGAAGGGCCAGCTTCCCATGGAGCAGGTGTCCGCGGAAATGCGAGGGCCTCAAGTGGGCCAGGAGCACTCGGGATGACCGTACGAGGGCTGCGAGATGGCCCCTCCACCGCCCACCAGCCTGGGGCTTCCGGGTGCACAGTCCAGTCAAGGCCCAGGCTGGACGGCGACCACGTGATGGGACCCCAGCCCAGCCTCCCGCGGCAGCCGGGGTCTGCCAGAGCAACTGGAGTGTCCATCCTTTTGCCAGAACTGCCCTCCGCCCAACGGTCCCTTCGGCTGGGCACAGACGCCAAGGCCTCTGGGAGGCTGCGTGACTTTGTGGGCGGGTTAGCGGCGCGTGGGTGCGTTCCTACACCTGGCTCAGTTCACGCACCATCCGCTCCACCTGCCAGCCGCGACCTTCGGGCAGATGGGTGCCGGACCCCCTGTCCCCCATCCCTAGAACCCAGGGAAAGAACCGGAAAGGTTCTGGGCGCTGAGCCTCTAGAGGTTTTGAAGCTGGGATTTGAGCAGATTTGCATTTTAGAGAAATTGTTGTCCTTGGGTCAGGAGGACGGACGGCAGGGGTGAGGGGGCATGAAGGAGACGGTGGTGGTCACTCCGGCAGGAAGCAGGGAAGGTCCAACATAGGGACTGGGAGTGGGGACCATGGTGAGGCCAGCTGGGGACGGTTGAGTGGAAGAATCCTGAGCGTCTGCTTGCTCGTCAGAAAAGCAGGTTAGAGGACCGGCGTGGGAGTCGCACCAGGGTGGGCCGCTCGGAAGGGCAGGTGGGCTCTGTGCCTGCCGCGCAGTGAAGGGCTCCAGGTTGGAAGCGCGGGGCGAGTTTCTGGCTTCTGCAGTCATTGGCAGAGGGGCACTTGGTGGGCACTGAGCTCTGGGCTCTGGGTTCCCATTCTGTGTAAGAAGAGTGGGCTTGGCTCCTTCCAGGACCCACATTCTAGAACTCTGTGGGGTTTCTGAAAGGCAAATACCATGACACTGAGTTTAATGCTCTTGCTTAGGTCAAGTCCCAGCCCTCCTGGAGCTCTACGCTTTTCCTGGGGGCCGAAAACGATAGAAATGTATTCTCTCCTGGCTCTAGAAGCCGGAAGTCTGAAGTCCATGCATTGACAGGGCCGTGCCTCCCTCGGAAGCTCCAGGGACTAATCCTCCCTGGCCTCTTCCGGCTCCTGGCAGCTCCTGGTGGTCCTCAGCGAGCCTCGGCTAGACGCTGCATCACCCCATCTCTGGCTCCAGCATCCTCTGAACTGCTCTGTGTGTCTGTGTGTCTGTCTGTGTCTTCTCCTCCTGCAAGAACATCAGTCATGGGACCTAGGGCTCACCCTAACCCAGCGGGGCTGCTGCTTGATGGATTACATCTGCCGAATCTCCAATCAGGCCACATTCTGAGGTTCTGAGTGACTTTGAACTTGGGGGGACCATGGTTCAATACTTGTACACGCACTTTCTTGCTGGCGTCGGAGCTCCTCCCTCAGCCAGGGCTCCAACGTGGGCTGCTGTTTGGCCATTGCCACGGCCAATGAGAAGAAAATGTTGACTTTTCACTTCTTTGTATTTAAAGTTGTTACCTTGGGGGAAGTTGGATGGCACACGCATGCGATCAACAAGCATATTTACATTCACTGTGGGGCTCATAGACTTGTAAGCAGCGGGGGTCATGCAGGAAAATGAGCATGAAGCCATTCCACGGGGGAGGACCCCATCCAGGTGTCGCCGGCCACCAGCACCTACAATTACGTCACTCGCAGGAGGGAACGGGGTTGAGCAGAAAGGAAGCACCTGCTCATCTGCTCACCCTCTGAGGTGCCGTGTTAGGTGGTTGCAGTGTGTGCATGTGTGTGTGTGTGTGTGTGTGTGTGCGCATGTGTGTGCGTGCACGCATGTGTGTTTGAGTATGAGCATGTGTGCATGTGTGTGTGCGTGTGTGCGTGCGCGCATGTGTGTTTGAGTACGAGCATGTGTGCGCGTATGTGTGCCCACATGTATGTGTTTGAGTGCGAGCGTGTGTGTGCATGTATGTGCATGTGTGCGCACACATGCGCGCAGAGATGGAGAGGAAAAGAAAGGTTGTGAGCTCCCATCACAGGCTAATGAGGCCTGCAAGTGTGGGGCGAAATCACACCGGACTACTATGCTACAGGACTGCCCAGTAGAATCATAATTAATTTGTTGTCTGACATTACCCATAGGCCTCTTTTAGCATTTCTACTTTCTTGGCTGCTACTACCCATTGAATTCCAATGTTTGGGATTAATATCCTCCGGTTAGATCTCCCTGCCGCTCTGCACACTGAGTCTCCTTTTATTTCTTGTCTGTATTTCTAGGATCTTTGAGTGATTTCTCGGCCGTCGCTGGTCTTCTCAACACCTCCCAATTTTGTATAATCTGGGAAGGTAATTAACAAGTCTTTACCTTCTCCTGCAGATAATTAACAGAGATGTTAAATAAAGCCAGGCTTAGCCCCGATGGCTGGGGGACCATGCTAGACTCCCCGCAACATGGGGTACACTGCTATTGACCATGACCTTTGCTTACAGCCTTCCCGCTCTAGCCGACACAGTGGAGCTCACCTGCCCGGAGGAGGGAATTCGGTCGGCAGCGCTGATCGGAGCAAAGCCAGGCAGCGCATCAGCTCTGGGACAGCCGCTCCCTCCTGGCCCAGGCCGAGAATGTTGGCACCATCCCTGGCTAGACTCTTTCTTACACACTCCACAGCCAGTCTGTGAGTAACCCCCGTCGGCACGGCCTTCAAAGTGCAGGGAGATCTAGCTGCTTCTTCCCCATCACCAGCTGCCCTGCCTGATGACGGCAACCCTCCACCTGTTGCCTGCTTATGCAGCAGCCGGAACCTGCTACAGTGTAGGTCGGAGAGCCTCCGTCCTTCCTCAGACTTCTCCGAAGCCTCCCCACCGGTCTCGAGTCAAACCTCAGTCCTCTGGTGATGCGTTCGCTTCCTGCGGCTGCTGTAGCAAGTTCTCACAGGGTCAAAGGCCAAAACAAGACGCATTTGCAATCTTAGAGTCCTGGAGGGCCAAAGTCCCAGAATGATCTCCTGGGCTGACCTCAAGGTGGCGGCAGGGTCCTGTCCCTTCTGGAGGCTCCGGGGGCCGATCATCTTCTGGGCCCTTTCCAGCTGCGTGGAGACGGCGGCTCGTGGCCCCATCGCTTGCGAGTCTTCCGTGCTCCGTCTCCTCGGACCCGCCTGTCTCGCTCTTCCACCGGCCAGGGTTCCTGCGATGACGCTGGGACCCCTGGATAATCCAGGAGATTCTTAGGGTCCTTAGCTGAATGACACCCTCAGAGTCCCTCGTGCCACACGAGGGAACGTGGCTCATGCAGGTGCTGGGGTTTAGAACGCGCACGTGCTTGGAGCCGTTCTTCCGCCCGCCACAGCTGGCTTTCAGGGTCCCCCCCGCCCGGCCGGCTGACGGCCTCGCCAGCTTTGTCTTCCGCTCTCTCCCCACTGCACTCTCTCCCCCCAGACCGGCCGAGGCACCGGGTGGGAAGGGGCCCAGCTGGCTCCAGCTCGGCTTGTCCTTCCTCTCTGCCCTGACGCTCGGCCCGGGTACAGCAGCTCCCATGGGGGTCCTTCAAACCGCTCCCCAAATACCACCTTCACAAGAGGCTTCGCCCCACCCCCCACCCCACACTCCCGTCGCTTCTTCATCACACCTTCTCTGTACCTCCCCACCGTCGAAAACTGTTTATCGGGCATATTTCTCATCTCCCAGCAGTAAAATGGGAAAGTCAGGAAGGCAGAGCTTTGCTTTGCCCAGTGCACTGCTGGCTGCCGGGTACCCCCAGCACCTGGGACAATGTCTGAGACACCACGATGCTCACTGGAGAGTCGTAAGGGGTAAGTGGGCGGATGAATGCTGGATGCTCTAAGGACAAGACAGAAAGATTCATCCTGCCATTCCCGAGCCATCAAAGGAACGATACGTGGAAGCATGCAGCCCGTTGCTTTGAAACCCATGCTGTGTCTTCCTACGGGTCCCTTCTATTTGAGAGTATGCACTCGTTCCTGTCCTCCTCCGCGTCGTTCTGCTGTTTGCTGGATATCTGTTTTAGATTTGCTGGGGACTCGATGAAATACTGGTCATGTGCTTTACAGGAAAGCTGATCAGTCACTATTTACTAATTTCATGTAAATCCCCAGCCTACACACTTCTTTATAATAATAATATGTAACTCAAGCAGATCAGAAAGGAAAGGACTAATCCACAAAATCTTCAGGGAAGTATGTTGACAAGGATTCTATGAAATGCTCATATGTAGGGTAGAAGGTGTAGGCATAACACTAAGGTTATCACTCTGGACCATGGAGATTGAAGGGGAAAAAAAGTGATTCTTAAGGGATAGGAAAGTATCGAGACTAGTTTGGAACGAAAATCATATTTAACATGTGTTCGTTCCTTACTAAATGTCAGGTGCCGTGCTAAATGTTTTATTTACATCATCTCAAAGCAAATGAGAGACGTCCATCCAAGGGTAATGGTCAGGTACTAGACGAGAGCGATCTGCCATCACTGCAATTATAACCGTGCATAACCATTAATAACTCCCTCCTCTGTGCAAAACAGGAAACGTTCTGTGTCATTCAAACTTCTGGCCTTGAGCTGGTTGTGTTCTTTGACATTTCTTCTCAGACCTCCTCTTCCGTCCTGACTCCAGCCTCACCCGGAATGCTCACTGGACGGCTCTTTCCCCTCCAAGTTGGCCCCGGGGACCTGGATCTTGTAACTATTAGTAGAGTTTCCACAACCCATTTCCTCAGGGTTCAAGATAGCTCTAACATCCACCATGTTTCTCAAAGTATATTTGTGATGGTTTGGGGAATTTTAAGGAAGACAGTTTCCACGATCAGTAGGAGCAGGAGATAATATGTTAAGAAGAGCTACCCTGTTTTCTTTACCACATGATACCTCAGAGCTCTTCATGTGTATCATGTGTGGCAAATCATGAAAAAGAGGGTATTACTTACTAAGTCTCCCAAATTTATGTCAACATGTTTAAGTTTGTTTGAGCCATGTCCTGGATAATTTCTGTTTTCTGGGAAGCACTTGGGAAATACGGTTTTACTTGCACTGTGGCATTTCTCCTGTCTCCAACCAGTGGTTGAGGTTCACTTGAGCATTTGATGGGAGCACGGGGGAGGGGATGCCAGCAACAATCGGGTGAAGAGCTCGAGCTTGGGCAAACGGTCCTGCCAAGAACAATGAGAACAGATGGCTGGAGGGATAGATGCAAAAACCTGGATGACAGAGGACAGATGACCAAGGGACAAGAGATGATAGAAGATAAATCGATAAGATAGAGATGAGAGAGGGAGATTGCTACATGATGGAGAAGAGAGAGAGAGAGAGGCAGTTAGCCCCAGATATAGTTATTTCTTTTAAAGGCAGTAAAGGTCTGTTGAGGTGACCAGGACTTAGAAGTCATGACCAGAGAAAAGGAAACTTCAGGGAAGTGAGGCTCACCTGCTTTGAGCCACACTTTCGCTCAGGACTATTGCAGATTCTTGATATAAAGCAAAATCTATAAATCTGAGTGGGGGGGCTGGGACTAAGAGGCAGAGAAGCTGTCAGAGCTTCTGGTATCTTACAGGGCTACAGAGACTAAAGCTGGACCTCAAAGATGTCCAAGCAGAACCAAGATCCCAGGAAGCAAGAGGATGCAGAGAAGTGAATTCAGCATTCATGGTTTTTCACTTGAAGTGTTTGCCAAATTCTCAGTCTGTGCAGAACAAAAGGCTAAGAAAGTAAATAGAAACTGAACCATAGACCATGATGTTTGGCCAAGCAAAAACAATAGGTTTCTGGATCCACCAAACAGAAGAGACCCCCATTAAATATACAGGCCCTCATTTGGGATTTTTGGAGGGGTACACCCTTAAATAAGAGATGGAGAAAAGTGAGGTAGACAATGAAAACTGTGAGTCAGGCTGGAAACAGCTATTTTTTGGATTAAGATGATATACTCCATTCTAACTGACAATCAGAGGATAAAGAGCCATTTAGTGTTTTGTACACTAACCTTGGCATTCAACAACAATGACTAAGCTACCAAAAAGCAAGACCAAGAGAAAAAATAGGCTATGGACACAGGCAAATGACTTGCCCTAATTATTGGAGTTCTCAGATATGCACTTTGACCTAACTGTGACTAATATAGTGAAAGAAAATAGTGAAAATATGGAGAATTTCACCAGAGAATTGGAACACATAAAAGGGAATTAAATAAAAACTATTGAAATAAAAAGTGAAAAGATTAAGAAATCTATGGGCTTCACAGAAGATTGAACTTGGCAGGAAAAGATTAGTAAAGAAGAAGATAAATGAATAGAAAGCATCCATGCTGAATCACAGTGAGCAAATGTAGTGGTGAGTACCGAGAAGAGAAGAAAAGACGTATGGGACACAGAGAAAAAGCCAGCGTATGCATGACTGGAGCCCCAGAAACGGAGGAGAGAGAGAGGTATAAGCAATGCTGGAAGAGATAATGGCGGCCATTTCCCCAAAATGATGAAAGACATCAAGCTATATATTCAAGAAATATTATGAGACTCAAGCAGAACTTGATAACTATAAAACGAACCACACCCAGATACATCACGCTAAAACTGTTGCAGGGCAGAGAAAATTTTACAGCAGAAAGATTACAAAGGTGTGTTGCATTCAAAGGGCAACACTGTTATTGATGGTTGCTTTCTCCATAAAAAGTATGAGAGCCAGAAAACATTGCTTAAAATGCTCAAAAAGTCTAAGTGCCAACTTTGAATTTTGTATCCAGCAAAAATATTCAAAAACAAAGTAAAACATATTTTCAACAAATAAAATCAGAGGAAATCTATCAGCAGAATTGCTCTAAAATTTTTACAGTATTATCCAGGCAGAAAGAAAAATGATGTCAGATACCTCAACAATAGTACAGAAATTAAGGGAATGTGGATTCATATATTTAAATATTGAGTAAACAAAGCAATAATAATAATGAAAGTCATAGTCTCAAATGGTAGTAAAATGCATGACCTTTTTGGCCTTATTTTCATGAACACAAAAGTTAGGAGTGGGAAAATGAAATTAAAATGTTGGGAGAAGGGGAGGAAAAGTGAGTTGGGGGAAATTGGAGGGGGAGATGAACCATGAGAGACTGTGGACTCTGAGAAACAACCCGAGGGTTTTGGAGGGGAGGAGTGTGTGGGGTTGGGTGAGCCTGGTGGTGGGCATTGGGGAGGGTACGTATTGCATGGAGCACTGGATGTGGCGCCTAAACAATGAATCTTGGAACACTGAAAAAAATAAAATCAAATTTAAATAAATAAATAAATAAATTTTTATAAATAAATAAATAAATAAGGAAGGAAAGAAGGAAAAATGAAATGAAATGAAAATTTTACCAAAAAATGTTGCCCAGCATTGCCTAGCAAGGGACAAAAGTATTCATTTGTATTCAAACAATATAATCGCTAGAATAATTATTAAAAAGACAATAAAAGGACATATATTCAGAAAGCTATAAATAAGAAAGAAAATAATAAAAATATTTTAAAATTTTGAACTGAATAATAATAAAAATGTGACATATCAAAGTGTGTGGAGTTCTGAGCAGCTAAATCTATGCTTAGGAGAAAAGGTATATAGTTTTAAGCCCATATATTAAAAAACAGGAAAGCTAAAAACCTACGATATAAATGTCAATCTCAAAAAGTTAGGAAAAAGGCAATTAATTAGAACCAAGTACAGTAGAAGGGACGAATTAGTAAAGATAAGAGCAGAATCAATGAAATAGAAAATGAACCTACAATAGAGAGAATTAACAAAATCTAATTATTTGAAAAGACTAGAAAATGATAAATTTGTGGCAAGACTGGTCAAAATAAAAAGAAAGAAGTCTCAGGTTATCAATGTCAGTAATGAAAAAAGATAACATACAGATTCTGAGTCTATAGACATTTAAAGATAAAAGTTTCATGAAAATACGCCAAATAATTTAAAATTTTAGATAAAATGACAAAATCCTAGAAAGAAGCAACTTATTCAAACCTATATAAGAAAAAGAATTTGAATGGTCTTATACTGATTTTAAAAAACTGAATTTGCAATTCCAGATCTTCCTATCAAGAAATCTCCAAACTCAGAACACATGAACATTTACAAACATTTAGAGAATAAAAATACCAAGACAAAGATGTTATACAAAAATATGTGTGGCAGGGGAGAAATTGCCCACCTGATTATATAAAGACAGGATCATCTTGATATTAAAATTTCATATAAACATTTAAAAAAGAAAACTTACAAGCTAATCTTATGAACATAAATGCAAAAATCTTAAGTACTAGCAAAGCAAAGTTCATGGCATAAGGAAAATAACACAACATATTCAAGTTGAGATTATCTCAGGAATGTAAGGATAATTTAACCTTAAAAACTATACTTTACCATATCAATAGAATAGGAGAAAATAGCTATTTTAATAAAAATTAAACCAAAAAAGTATTTAATAAGATTCTATACCCAGTTTTTTTTCTTTTTCTTTTTTTAAGATTTTATTTATTTATTGACATAGAGCACAAGTAGGCAGAGAGGCAGGCAGAGAGAGAGAGGAGAGAGCAGGCTCCCCAAGGAGCAGAGAGCCTGATGTGGGGCTCGACCCCAGGACCCTGGGATCATGACCTGAGCCGAAGGCAGAGGCTTTAACCCACTGAGCCACCCAGGCGCCCCTAATTTTTTTTTTTTTAAAGATTTTATTTACTATACCCAGTTTTGATAAAAATTCTTAGCCAACATGGAATAAAATATTCTCTCTTTTTTTTTTTTTTTTTTTTTTTTAAGAAAGAGAGAGAGAACATATGCAACAGGGGACTGGGGAGGGACAGAGGGAGAGAGAGAGAAAGAATCTTCAGCAGGCTCCATGCCCAGCACAGAGGCTGACGTGGGACTTGATCTCACAACCCTGAGATCATGACCTGAACTGAAACCAAGAGTCAGATGCTTAATCACCTGAGGCACCCAAGGACCCATGGGAATATAATATTCTTAGTATGATGTAGAGTATCTACAAAATTCTTACCAGAAAAAAATCATGTTTCATGCCCCTGTATGGGAATCTTTCCCCCAGAGACCAGAAATGGGACAGGATTGTCAAAACCCACCACTTCCACTCAACATTTGATTGGAAGTCCTAGCCAAGGCAAAAAGACAAGAAAAAATATAAAGCTTAAGGACTGGAAATAAAGACATAAAACTCATTATTCATTACTATAAACTTGACTGTCTATGTAGAAAATGATATTCAGAATGTATACATACACGTGTATAATGTATACATAGAAAATCTAGAGGATACAAAAAGAATGTAGCAAGGTCACTAGATACAAGATAAATCTAATAAAAGTCAATTATATATTATATATGTGTATATATATATGTGTATGTGTGTGCAAAAACAAATAGAAAATAAATTTAAAGACACCATATATAATAAAACATATCCAGAAATAAATATCCAGGAATAAATCTAATAAGAGATATAAAAGAATACTAAATTGAAAACAACACAATAATATGAAGAGAAATTTAAGACTTCTTCCCAAATTGGTCTCAAGATTGAGACAAGATAATTGCTAGAATGTATGAAAAGGCAAAGCAGTACGAGCAGCCACGCTGATCCTGAAGAAGAAAAGTTAGAGGACCTATAATTTCAAATATCAAATAATGAAGACAATATAGGAATTGTGTAAGAATATCCAAAAAGACCAACAAAACAGAAAACTGAGTTCAGAAACAGACCCACATATATATATACTCCTTTGATACATGACTTCACTGAAGTGGGAAAGGGTGTTAGTTTTCAATAAATGAAGTTGAGTCAAGCACATTTAAAAATAATAATAATTTTAACCTCCACTCATGCTATACCTAAAAATCAATCCCAGATGTAACATACAGATTTAAGTGTGAAATGTAAAGTGTTTTTGGGAGGAAATACAGGGGAATATCTTCGGACAAGCAGATATTTGTTAAACATGACATAAAAAATAAGTCATAAAGGAATAATTGATAAAGTGAACTACTTTAAAGCTAAGATCAAAAGGCACCATCAAGAGAGTGAAAAGGCAAGCCGCAGATTAGGCACAGATGTGTGAAAAACAGGGAATTGTATCTATAATACATAAAGAACTCCTACCAATCAATTAGAGAAAGCAATCCAGTAGAAAAGAAAATGGGTTTAGAACAACTTAAGTCCTTCCCAAAGAGAATATCCAAATGGCCAAAAGAACGTATGAAAATGATTGAACTTGTTAGTCATCAGGAAATTAAAATAAACACACTATATCCACCTGCATACCTATAGTGAAAGCCTCACAAAACCAAGTATCAGGGAGGGTCTGGAGCACGCGGCCCCTTCAATGCACCACTGATAAGAGAATAAAGAAGTCGGGTCACTCTGGGAAGCTTTGGGGCCCCATGGAGTGGTAGAGAGACCACATAGATGCTTATTCTGTGACCCGAGACGTCAACTCAGGTGTAGCAAAAGGGATGTACAAAAACGGGTGTTGAGCTTTATTTGGGATAGCTCCCAACGGCAAACAATGTCACATGCCCCAACAGCAGGACAGAGAGTTTCCTGTGCATTCCATCTACACAACGCTGTCACAAAGGCCTGGAACAAACCACACAAAGCAAACGGACGAGTCTTGTAAACATAATAGTGAGCAAAGGAAAAACGCAAGAACTGTGGAAGAGTAAAGACAAAATATTGCCTCTGATTCCATTGCTGTAAAAATCAGATAGACACATGGATCTTCAGCATTTACGGTCAATGGAGGCTTCCTTTTGGGATGGGTGTGACGGGGTGTCTGAGATACTGGTCAGGTGTTACTTCTCGATCGGATGCTGGTTACGTAAGTGTGTTTGCCTTGAAAATTCACCTCGGCTTACACTTCAAAAATGCATTCAAGCACCTGCTGGAATGGCCCAAATCCAGAATGCTGACAACACCCAGAGCCGGCGAGCCCGGGAGCAGCAGGAACCCTCTTCATGGCCGGTGGGAATGCAAAATGGTGCAGCCCCAATGGAAGCAGCTCTGGTGGTTTCTTAACGAAACGAAACATACTCTTACATACAATCGCGCAATTACGCTCCTTGCTATTTTCCCAAAGAGCGAAAACTTGTGTCCACACGAAAACCTACACACAGATGTTTGTAGCAGCTTTTTCCTAATTGCCAAGGCCTGGAAGGAACCAAGTTGTCCTTCAGTAGATGATGGATAAACTGTGGCCTTGTGGACCATGGAATATTATTCCACGACCCATGGAGCCATAAAAAGACATGGCGGAATCTTAAATGCATCCTGTTAAGGGAAAGACGCTAATCTGAATATGTGACATACTCCGCAATTCCCGCTCCACGACACTCTGGAAAAATGCAAAACAACAGAATCCGTAGAAGGATCCGTGGCTGTTAGGAGTTGGCCGGGGGAGGATGGATGGAGGTGGAACAGAGGCATCTTTAGGGCAGGGAAACCGACATACAGTTACTGCGCATCCAGGTTTTCACTCGTTCGTCCAAACCCATCGAATGCACAACAGCAAGGGTGAGGAGTGAGTCCGGACTTCAGATGATAATGATGTGTCCAGGTCGGGCCACCGATTGTAACAAATTGTTACACTCTGGCAGGGTTGGGGGCAGTGGGGGCGTGGGACACATGGGAAATCTGTGAGCTTTCTGCTCAATTCGACGTTAACTTCAAACTTCCCTAAAAATAAAGTATATTTGAAATTGCTTAATGCATTAAAACAAAAATAATGGCACACTTGGGGCACCTGGGTGGCTTCAGTCCGTCAAGCGTCTGACTCTGGATTTCCACTGAGGTCGTGATCTCAGGGTCGTGAGATCAAGCCCCCCGGCGGGCGCCACGCTCAGCGCGGAGTCTGCTGAAGAGTCTCTCTCCCCCTTTCCCTCTGCCCCTCTCCACACACTCGTTCTCGCTCTGTCTTTCTTAAATAAATAAACCAATCTTAAAGAAACATAATGTCATGCTTGTCGCTAAAACAGCAGCGTATTTAAATATTTTAAATAGAAAAACGTGTGTGTCCTACCTTCACACTGAGGCGATCCCTGTTAAGAGCGGCGTTCTGTCCTTTCTGTCCTTCTCTTGTGTGGAGACACGCAGGGCCTGGCGCCCAGGAGCATCCGCCATGCAGGGCCGTAGCCCGCAATTCAATCCCACGGTTCCTCAGGGCCCCTGGTAACTCATCCTTCAATCGCCAGTGTTGGCTAGATTAGGATTCGACTGTAAGGCCTCCCGCGATTCTGAAATTCTACAATTCTCTCCCTCTCTTCTATTAATTCAGCCAGTTTGGCCAAGTGTTGGCCCAAGATGCGGCCCCGCGCTAGCCGGGCAAGCGAAAGGCAGACGGTGGGCGCTCAGGCAGCAGCTGGGAATGAGAGGGATGCGGGGCCCAGCCCTGCCTTCCGGAGCCCCTTCCCGGAGCCCCGCTCACTGGAGGGAGCGGCAGCCGTGAGCCGAGGAGCGGCCCGGAGCACCACGGATGTGAGAGCCGGAAGCAGAGGGAGCTAAGGGGGTGGAGCGGCCCGCCAGTCCTGGGGTGCGCATGGCTGGGCGCTCAGAGGGGGTGTCCTGTGAGTGGCTTCTTGAAGGACAACAGAGGTGGTGGTGCAGGGGAGGGGGGAGGAGTGGGAGGGGCCCCTTCCCAGGTGGTATCGACTTCACTCCCTCATTCATTCATTCACTCCACCTGCTGGGCTGAGCCGCTCCAGGTGGAGAAGGCGTCCAGCACCCCTCACTCAGCTGCCGAAGACCCGTGAGTTCATCGCTGATGATGGAATTCAGGCTCGGAGACCTTCTGGGGAAGGTGGATTCGCTGGGATGCTCAGGTCTCACCCTGCCCTTGCTGCTGGACACGCCTCCGTGCCAGGAGGGCCGAGGCGGAGGCGAAGTCTCCCGCAGCGCCCCACTCCAGGCTCCAGCAGCGCTGTGGGTGCCCCCCCCAGGACTGACGCCCCGACAGCAGAGGCGCCTCTCCCACCCCACCCCCCAGGGTGCCTCATCGCGGCAGCAGGGGCCGGCTTGGCCGGAGCCTCCTGCAGAAGCACGCCACAGCTCAATCTGTCGGCCGCTGCTGGGACTGACGTTACAAGCCATGGGCCTGCTCAACGGCACGTTAGAAAGTCGCCGCAGAGGGAAGTCAACTCCAAGGAGAAGTGGAGGGACGGACCCAATTCATTTCCCGTCTTCTTCATTTCTCCCCGAGGAGGTTCCATCCCTTGAGGGGCGAGAAGCCCGTCCACCTGATGTCAGCGCTGGGGAAAGAAGGCAAGTAAGAAAGGGAAGGCTCTGGCTTCCCTAAACCCCATACTGGTGGACACGGTTTGCTCATTTCCCCAGTGAACATAAGGCTTTGGAAAAAATGGTGTAAAAAACCAGAGAGAAGGAAAACTGTAAAAGCTGTGCTGTCGATTCAGCCAAAACGACCAGGAGAGGCCACAGCATCTCCCTGCGGGAGCACCTGTGCCCCCAGGCACGTCCCGAGAAGGCCGACAGCGCTCCCCGCGCAGAAGGAACACAGGAGCCATGAGCAAAACAGTCTGCTGGCGAAGCGGTGTCTGTATGAAAAACGCGATTGTTGTGGTTGTAATCGATAATTATCCTCACTCTCGCCGAACCCCAACCCGCGCCTCTGAGGGGGGGCGACTGCCTTTTTGTGGGGCCTCCCTGTGCTCTAGGAATGAGCCCCAGCGTCCAGCCTGGCCACGCAGCAGGTAGCCCACGCCCGCCCGTCCACAGACCCCCCTGAGACGGGAGCTGAATCACTCGCAGCAACATTTGAAAAACAAGCCAGACATATCTCAGACTCGGGAGATATGCCTGAAACTAGCAAAAAAAAAAATTGGTTTTCCCCATATTCACTGCCCGATTTGGCTGCACTGCATAGCTCTATGCAGATAGACGACTCTTTGCGGCTTATCATACTGTGATAGATCCCGCCCTGTCTTTAAAGGAATAAATCATTAATTTAAATTGTGCCGGTTTCTTCCATTTATAGCATAGCTGTTAGCTTTTTAACCATTTTCTCCCATTGGAGAAGAAATTGACTGACTCGTGGGTGCGTGGGCCCAGGAATTTGAGCAATTTTTTTTTTTAAAGGCCATTGTTG
This sequence comes from Mustela nigripes, assembly GCF_022355385.1. Classification (NCBI taxonomy): domain Eukaryota; kingdom Metazoa; phylum Chordata; class Mammalia; order Carnivora; family Mustelidae; genus Mustela; species Mustela nigripes. The sequence continues at coordinate 87,949,399 of NC_081564.1, read as the reverse complement.
ATGAGTCATCTAAGTCTTGCTGTTTTCTTTGGCATTTTAAAGAAAGTTCTTATTTTGAAAATTAATATTATGAAATTAACATGGACTCGTGGGAAATGCCGGTAACTCCAGGAATGTGGAAAGGAAAAATGCAGGGAAGCCGCTCATCTATCGCCTCGGGTAAGACTCACCGTGGTACATGGATCGGTTATTCTGACGAAAAGCAGGTTCAAGGCCCTGCCAAGCGGGGGGTCCTCCAGACGTGGGAGGAGGCGCGATCTGTGTCCTCCTGGGTGTGCCATCCGGACTCCAGATGTGAGCTGCTTCCGCTCGGAGCTACTGCCGCTGAGTCCCGCGAGGGCCCCCGAGGACCCCCACGGGGGAGACCGGAGAGCAGGGAGGAGGGTCCGGAGATGGCGTAGCAGAGAAGCCGGAGCACTTGCTGGGAGCTCCGAGCAGACCCAGGTGTAAGGCGTGACCTGGTGTCCTCAGGGCCGGTGGGGCGCTGACCACTGGCTGAGGTGAACGTGCTGGTGGCGGCGATGTCTGGGAGCCCTGGCACTCTTTCCTCCTTGTCAGTCAGCTGGTCGGACTGAGCATTCTCGTAGCAACAAGGATGCTGCCACTTGTCGGTGGGGAAGGCGAGGAGGCACTAGCTCCCCGTGCGCCGTTAAGGAGATGGAAACTTACCCCGTGGGCAGTGGAAAGCCATCAACGCCTCTCGCCAGGAGAACTGTATAGGTTTCCTGGGTCTGTGTCACAAATTGCCACAAACTTAGTGACCCAAATGACCCAAACTTACTGGTTTATGCTTCTGGAAGTCAGAGGTCCAATACTGGCCAGCAGGGCAGTGTTTCCCCTGGAGGCTTTTGGGGAGAATCCAGTTCCTTGTGTTTTGGGCTTCCAGACACCTCCTGCCTCCGCTGGGGGGTGTCTCCCTCCCCGGCTGAGGGCCTGCAGGCGCCCCTGGCTGGCTGACTTCCGCTTCCGTGTCCCGGGTGCTCTCTGATCTCTGCCTCCCCACAGGGACCTTGTGATCACAGCAAGTGTCCCTGCATCCTCGCTCCCTCTCAAGACCGGAGCGCGTCCTTGAAGTCCTCTTGTCTCGTCAGATGACTTGTGCCCCGGTTCCGGGCACTCGGACGCGGCGTCCTCAGCGGGTTGTCCCGTGTCTGATACACGGGAAGGACGGTAACCATGAGCAGAGCGCGGTGAGCTCTCATGCACGAAGCCGCCTCGTCGTGATCCTGTCCGGCTGCGGCGCCGTGGCAGGTGCCTCCTCCCACTTCAGGGGGACGGGCCGTGAGCCAGAGGTGAGGGACCTGGTCACGGTCTCCCACTAATAAGGACCCACCCTGGAGCCCAAGCATCAGCTTCAGGCCAGAGTGCTCTAGCAAGGCAGCTCCGAGAACGGGCAGGTGTGTGCCGTGTGCTCAGCTGTGGGGATGGCATGTCCACGTGGCTACTCCGGCCTCAGCCTGGCACGGCCTCTGCCCCGTTGAGAGTGTCCGCATCTCGGCCCCTGCCACCAAACCCGCAGCCGACCAGTTCTGTGCCGGACTCGTGCGAACCTAGAGACAGAGCGCAGAGCCGGGTCCCTGTGGAGGTGCCGCGGACACGGCCGTGTGCCCCCCACGCCCCGGTGAGACAGCCTTTCCCTCTTTCTGGAAAGGTTAGGGAAGAGTCCCCGAGGGGGAGACATCCGAAGGTGAAGCAGGAGGAGGAGCTGATCATGTGCACGAGGCCTGGGGCAGAGAGTGGGAGGAAGACGCCTCCAGGAGGAGGCAACTTCCTGTGCAAGAACTGCGTGGGTGAGAGACAGACACAGGGACAGAGAGACAGAGAACCAGACTGAGACAGAGCGGCAGAGACACACAGAGAGGCAAACACAGAGACATGCGTGAGACAAAGACAGAGACAGAGAGACAGACAGACTGAGACCGACAGGCACACAGAGACAGACTGACAGAGAGACAAACTGACAACGAGAGCTAAAAAGACAGACAAAGAGACAGAAACAGACTGAGACAGACACACAGACAGAGACGGAGAGGGAGACAGAGACAGACTGACAGACACAGATGAAGAGAGGGCTGGCAGGGAGGGATGTCAAGCGTCCAGAGATGGGAGAGTCATGCGGGATGAGGGGAGAGGGAGACAGTGGGCGCCCAAACCGGCACCGGCGAGCAGCTGGGGGCGCCGGACCGAGACCCGGGGAGCAGCGAGCGCAGGCGGGTGAGGGATGCCGTGGAGGCCAACAGGGCGGCGGTGAGACTCTGCGTCCTGCCGCCACTGACCAGCCTCTGCGTCTCCGCCCCCGTTCGGAGGGTTGTCCGGCTCCGCCGGGAGGTCGCCTGAACGCCACACGCTCTGGTCTGAAGCGCCTGGGAGCTTTTGGGGGATGCAGGTGAGCCTGGGAGAGTTGAGCGACCGCCGCCAGCAGGGTAGTGGGGACCCTTCCCCAGCAAGAGCCCAGAGTGGGCGTTCTCGGGGCAGTGACGTGGGCCACAAACCCCTTCCTGAGGGCCTCACGGCTGGCGGCCCGGGCGGGAGCTGGCGTCTGGGGACAGGTGCATCTCCAGGTTGGGGCCGCGGAGCATGCCTCCCCGCTCCCCTGCCCACGCTGGCCTCCCGGGGACCACGGTGTGCTCAGCCCTAGGCAGGCGGGGCGCACGGGGTGCCACCGAGCAGCTGGACCGGCCCGCACACCTGTCCGTAGACGGAGGCGCAGTCTGTCACCTGCGCCTCCAGGCCCTGCATTCCGGAGCTGCAGAAGAAACACGTTTATGAAACGTTAACAGCCCGAAGAAACGCTCACAACAAAATGTTAGGGAAAAAAACAGTTTCCATTTTCGGATGTTTAAACCATGAATATTAGTTAACCATTCAATACTGAATTCAAAAAGTGATTTTCAAATGTGAGACTGATAACAAGCACACATATGTGTGTATATAGAATGACACACGTGTGTGTGTGCGTGAGTGTGCATGAGTGTGTGTGCATGAGTGTGTGTGTGCGCGTGCGTATGAACGAAAGACACAAGGATGTTAACAGATGGGATCTCCAGGAGGGAGAATCTGGACGACTATTATTTTCCTTTTCAAGTTTTCCGAATTTCAAAATGTTACTGTAAGCGCGTATTAATTTTTTACTCTGAAAAAAAGCTACCAAGACAACGCTAATGAATGGAGGCTTGCGTGATGCTGGACAGGACGGAGAGGCCCCAGCCCGAGCTCTGGATCCCGGGTAGATTCTGGCGGCTTGGGCTGTGCTTCCCCAGGCTGCCTGCGACGACCTGACACGCGGGCCTCCGGCTCATTCCTGCAAACCCTCCGAGAAGATGCAACTGCTGCTTTTTCCCCAAAGCTGGTAAGTACTAAGCTACGCACTAGCCCCGGCAAAGAAACGCAAGCAGGGAGAGCATCGCAAGGGTCTTACAGTTAAGGTGTCCGCAGCCCACCCAGGGCTCTGGGCTTGCGACAGGATGAGGCCATCGACCTGGGGCTGGCCAAGACGGCACCAGCAAGAGCACCAGGAGGGGAAGCTGAACGCACACATGGCGGTGTCTGGTCTCCGGGGGTTCTGTCCTAGGAAACCGCTCCCTGGACAAATCCTGCCGGGTTGCTGGTGCTCTGAAGGTGGAGACATGAGCTAGAGCGAGAGCGTCGGCAGCTCGGCCCCAGACCCCTCCCCCACCCCACACCTAGACACCTCGCGGCTGTGTCCACGGTGTCCCAACACCCCTCTCCAGACTCGTGGGCTCCAGGAGCACATTCCCATGTTGAAGATAAATTTGCACAGCGTGCATACTGCTTTCCGCCTTGAAATCTTGCCTCTGTTTTACAATGACTCGAATAGAGACTTCAGAGAAATACTGCCTTCCGTGAAAAAGCCTCAGTAAATACACTCCTCAAAATTTTCACTCTTAATATATCAGTAGCTTTTCAGTTCATTACAGTGTTATTAGTCAGTCTTCATAAAAGTGCTATGCATCTTTATTAAAAATGGAAGTTCACATCATTTTATGTTCCCATAAAAATGGGTGGTGGTAGCTTTGATTAATTTCTTCACATACAGTGAACTTTACAGCAAATTGGACAGTGTAATTCAATTCCTATTTCTGCAGATTTTTTTGTTGGTAGAAAATTGATATCATTCATATGTAATCATATTGCCTTTGCAAGAGATATTTAAGAAATAATATCCTGAGGTAATGATCGCGTGGCTTAATTATTAATACTGAGTTTCCACACATGGCCGTGTGCATTTCTCTTCCCAAGCTTGACTTTTTTCAGAAAATATTTCTCCATTCTAAATTCAGCTATGTACCACCGGTGTGCACATGAGTGTGCGTGTGTGAGAGAGAGTTCACTTTCTAAGTTGTTTCTTTCCTGAACAGCTCGAGCCTCATTTCTGGAATAATCATTGATTTTAAGTGGTTTAGCAACTGAACTCAACCAGTCCGAACGAGAGGGAAATTTGAAAGGTAAGTCTTCCAACTCAAGGGGGCCCTGCTCCCTGCCCTTCCCAATGCCAAGAAAACCCGTCGGGTCCCTCCTGAATGCAGCAATTGTCAACCACCCAAGTGGGAGTCTTCTGGCTTTGGACGCTTAAACTTTTAACTTTTAACTTAGTTAAAGTTCTCCAGAGAGAGCAAGAGACACACAGACAGAGACACACAGCTAGAGAGCGAGGGAGGCACAGAGGGAGGAGAGAGAGAGTGTGCTCAGCTTGAGCTGGAGACCCCATCCCAGACAGACGTGTGGGACTCCACCCACAGGAGGCATACTGGTGCGGCTGGGGGAGGCCCCAAGAGGCCCAGCATGGGGGGCCGGCTGGGGAGGAGGCCCGAGCGGTCCGTGGCTGGGGTTGGCCCTGGGGCCCGCAGGGTCTGGTCTGGACAGACAGCATACTGTGCGTGGACCCTGCCCCGCAGAGTCCAGAGCGCATTGCACTAACCAGGAAAACGCATGAATAAAAGATGACGCTGACGGATGGAGAAGGTGGGTTGATGAGCCACAAGCCTGTGAGCCTGTGTTTTCATTCTGCTCTCCAGACCGGGCTGGGGACCGCAGGCTGCTAGGCCAAGTGGTAGCTGAAGGCCCAGCCCCAGGAAGAAAGAAAACTCAGCTTTCCTGAGGACAAGGGACGGGGGCTAACCCTGGGGGGCCTGGGCTCTGACTTGTGCTCTTCACTGAAGGTACCGCTGACACGCCGCGTGGCTCTGTTGTAGAGCGTGCTGTTCACTTTCGTACGTGTGCGTGTGCAAATTCACACACCACACGCTGCACACAGACCACACAGTATGTTCTGACATGTACACACCCACACACCCTGCACATATGCACACACCTACACACCCACACATGTACAAACACACACACATCCACGTGCACACATACATACATGCGAACGTGTGGACATGCTCACAGTACATGGACACACAAACACGCGTGCACACTTACACACCACTTACACACACATATACACACTCATCCACATTCTTACACACCTGGGCACACTGTTTGCCCGTGTACTCCCAACGCCCCCTTTCCCTGGGTTCTCTTGCACAGCAGCCTTGGGTGGTGGCATCTGGCTGTGTGGGAGGCTCACTGTGTCCCACTCCTGGAGGTGGGGTCCCTCTCAGGACCCCGTGTGCCTGCACTCTTTGCAGGCTGGGCCCTTCCTCTCCACCATCTGCGCAGATGCTGAGCCCCACAGCCCCCAGCAGCAAAGCCCTCCTCCCACCAACGAGCCAAGAAACACGTGGCATGATGCCACGCTTTTCCCCTTCAGAGGGGACCAAGGTTCCAGAAGCATGTGGAGACCCCAAAGACAAACTGAATCCCGTTGTGCACATGCGGTCTGTCCTCTTAGCTCCCCTACACAGGCAGAGGACCCCCAGCATGCCCCCTCAACCCAGAGTATGAGCCCTGCCCCCAGGATCTCCAGGACGTCTCTGCTGAGCACAGTGGCCACAGAACTGTTTCCTTCCCGGGGGATGTTGCCGTGGCTCTTGCCTGCCTGGCGTCAAAGCACCCCTGCCCTACCTCCTGCACATCACAGCCCTGGCCTCAGGGCGCAGCCCTCCCAGCAGGCTCCTGGGCCCACCACACCCTTATGGCCCCGCAGACAGCCACGGACACGATTACGCGCAGGCGAGGTGCTCCGGCACGAGCCTCTGCCCGTTCTCAGCGCCCCTGCACGCCAGTTCACGGACAGGAGGTAGGCCTGTGCTTGGAGCCCCAGGTTTGTGGGGGAAACAACAATCCTAGCTCCCCATAAGTTGTCACCAAAACTGACCGGCAAGTCGCTGAGCTGTTTGCAGCGTTGTGGGGAGCAGCTCTGTCCTTGGGCATCTGAGCAAGAGGGGCGGCTGCCTGGGGTGTTCCCAGGGGGATCCTTCGAGAGAACAAGGGTGTGAAATGTAGAAGTCGGCAGGAGTGTGTCAGCCCCTCGCTCAAAGGGAGGAGGTCTCCGGCCGGGAGCGGTCTGCACCTGTGGATGAGGGGCTGGGCGCTGGGGAGGGACAGGACTGTCTCTCCAGCTCACGGGGGACTCACGGGGGACTGTCCGGAAGGAAAGGAGCTTCTAGGATGACAGGTGCCTGACCAGGAGAGGCAGGCACCCAGCAGGGCCCCAGAGCCAGGCCCCCCCATCACGTCTCTGAGGGCGTGTCAGCCGCCTGGCGACCCCGGGGTGGGCGCTGCGGATCCCGATGACAGGCCCAGGGACTGGGCGGCTCCAGGCCAGACCGCTGCTAAGGGACAGAGTTGGGGACTACCACCAAACAGCAGCGCTCTCATGGAGAAAACGAACCCTTCTCTGGGCGAGAAGCATGGAAGAAATTCCTGTCCCGAAGTCATTTAGATAGACTGCGAGACGTCTGAACTATGAAGCGGGCACTCTCTGTTCGGACGCAAGCCACCCCCCGGGCTTGTCAGCGTGAAGAATGGGAACCAGTGGTCCCTGTGGCTGGCCCAGGGCAGGAGAGTCTCCTCCGGCCACCTGCCCTCGGGGGAGTTACATGAGGTGGTCCTGCCCGTGTCGAGAGGACGAAGGTGTCCCCGGATGGTGGCACAGCTCCCTGGGTGCCCAGTGAGGTCCCTTGTGGCCGGCAGCAGCTGGAGTCACAGAAAACAGAATCCCAGCCCCAGGGACGGCGTGGAGCGGGGCGCTGCGGGCGAAGACGCGCTGGAGGGTCCAGCTGTAAACAGGCCACGAACGCGTGCCAAGTGCAGGGGAGTGGTTTGCACTCGGGTTTTGTGTTTATCGCTTCCACACTGAAAACAGAATTGAATTCTTCACAGCAGAAAAACAAAGATAACTCTGAGTTATACCGTAACTCACAGCGGGAGATTTATGAATACGATTTTCCTGTAAAACCCAGCATTTTTCTCTTCACTCCTTGCGACCTGTGCGTGGCAGAACCCTGCGCCCCTCGCAGGCTTTGTGCTCTGGCTGTGCCGCGCGGCGCCCCGGAAACCCTGCCCCGCGCGCCACCCGCCCCGTCTGATCTGCACGCGGCGGACAGGCCAGAAACGCCGCGAGGAACGTGGGGAACGCGGCTGGTTTCGGAAGGCTCGGGGAAGGCTTTATGGATGAGGCTGGGGACGCTCACGTGGTTGTGTTCGGAAAAGTGAATGAGTTCGTTGCAGTGGGAGCCAAGGCCGAGCCCTCGGGAGCTGGGACACCTCAGTTCACACCTGGACTTCGTTTGGGACGTGAGAAAAACAGTGTCTGCTTCATTAAAAAAAATAATAATAAAAAATAAAAAAAAAATAAAGATCAGAGTAATATGCCAGGGATGTTTTGACTGAAACCTTCGACTGAGAAAGAATGTGGATTTTCCCTGAAAATGAAGAAATACAGAGACGAGGGCCTGCCCCCAGACTGGGACTCCTCTGCGGCCGGGGTGAGCGGCGGCTCTTGCTGGCGAGTTGGGGGACCGCGGTGTCTCCCCAAAACCAACCACAAGCACGAGGTCCGAGGTGCGGTGCCCCAATGTTGACGGGGTCTCCCGGGTCTTCCTATGTGACCTTGGGAAATGGGTTCGGGTCCTGGGTGGATGTCCTCTGTGGTGCTCAGCCCCGGGGGCGGTGGTCCAGCTCCGACGTTCGAGAGGACACAGAGGCCTCCGCTGGGGACGAGGAGCGCGCATCTCCGCGGATGCCGCCAGCCACAGCGGCACATTTTTAACGTGCTATTTTTAAAAAAAAAAAATGAAATCTCAGATTTGCTGTAAATTCAGGCCAGGGAGGATCTAGCAGATGGGCAATGTTTAAGTTACAAACCTAAGGGAAGCTTTTGCATTAAAAAAAAAAAAAAAAACCCCTCTTAAACTGCAGCTCTTAAAATAAAGAAAGATTTTCTGTTTTCCATAGTGACTCACTAAACCTTTATTTAGACAGTTGGTAAAAACACCACATCACATATTTCACATGTTTTTTTTTTTTTTTTTTTTTTCACTGCTGCAGCTTAAAACAGAATCGTGTTTTTTTCTTCTAGAGGGAAGCAGAAATCTACAGTAAGGCATTTTGCCTTTTTTTTTTTTTTTAAATGAAACCTAAATGCATTTTGGAACGTCCTGTCGTGGCCGGCCCCGCGCACAGCACCCTCTGGTGCACAGATTAAGGAGAAGGATTAGGGCTGTTTCAGGGCTTTGTTCCTTTGCTGTTCAACATTTCCCAGAGATGAATTTTAATGCTTATTCAAAAATACAACAAAAACGTAATGATCTGGAATCCATCACGGGCCTGTTTCAGCAGTTTTTCTCATTGTCATTCTTGGTCTGTGGCAGGTTAGCTGTGCGACGGTGAGGGACGCTGGTCCCTGAGGCTGCGCAAACAGACCACGCCAGGACCCAGCGGCTGTGTGGGCTGGGTGTCCAAGGTCCGTGCCGAAGACTTCTTGGAGGCCAGGTCCTCCTGGGGCCGGAAAGGGAGCTCCGAGGAGTGGGGCTGGGCATGGGGAGAAGCCTCTGAGCGGGGAAAGGGGCCCCCCAGGGTGTGCCCCTGGAGCCAGGTCTCTGCTCCACCCTGAGCCCAAGGAGGACTGGCTCATGGCAGGACCCTCCCTCAGCCACCAACACCATCGTGTGAACGGAAAGTAATTTCCAGTTCTTGGGGAAGAAGAGGCCAGTGTCCCAGCACTCCAGGACAGGAGCTAGACCCATGAGAAATGTTCCCAGGAACGGACTTTCAGTGATTCGTCTCGGGTAGCATATTGTTTCTTGTTTTCCTTTTGCCAGAAAGCTATACTTTTTGCAACAATAGTTGTCCTGTGCAATAGGATCCTTTTTCCAGTAGGGCTTGATACCTCCGGAGGGAAGGCGCTGCACAGCCCCCCAGGGCCAGGCTCACAGCGCCACCGGCCACAGGCAGGAAAGAGCCCCTGGAGGGCGTTAAGAGCCGGTTGGCCTTGAAGATGGGGGAGCCTGCGCTTCCTCCTGCAAGGCCAGCTTTCCGCTCCCAGCCCGAGCACCTCCATCTCCAGGCCTCCCCTTCCCCGAGGCAAAAGTGTCCCATCCACCCTCTGGTCTGCGTCCTCTCGGCCTAGGACGTCACACAGGACCTCGGTTCTGTTCCAAAGTCCCCACCACAGTTGGTTTGCCCCAAAGACACCCAGTCTGAACAGATTCCCTCGGGATGACGTCCTGGGGACACATGTCATTTTCTATTGTTCTCATCTGAGCAGTGGCATCCGATGACACCCCTGAGGGCCAAGTGGTCTTCAAGGAAGAGTCTAGAATGTTCCTTCTCCGTCCATCTGGGTCTAGGGTCGGTGTGCACCGTCCCCTCGAGTCCGGAGGGGCTGCCAGAAGGGCCAGATCGCCAACGGCCTACGAGATCCCCTCTGCTGTCACGGGACCTGCGATGTGCTACCTGCACCGTGTCAAAAGCTCTTGGTTTTACACGGCTCTGGTATTTACCCGCAATTCCCTAACATGCTGTCAGGGACAGGCCTGCTATTCTAGGTGAGGCCTGCACATTCCGAGCAGGAGGGAAAGGCGCTGTAGGGAGAGAGGCCTCTTCCCCTTTACAAAGGTCACGGGCTGACTGCTTTGTACAAGCAAAGAGGCCCCGTCAGTCATGGGCAACCCATCCCCTGGCACGGGGACCCGTGGGTTGTGTGGCTGCAGGGCCGAAGGAGGGGTGTCAGCTGTCAGGGTCTGGGGCGGCACAGACGTGCTCAGCTCCAGCGACACGCCGGCTCCGGCTCAGGTGGGGGTGGCCACGTGACCTGAGGCCAGAGCCCTGGGTCCCTAGACCCCCAGACAGACTGTTGAGGAGGGGGCTCTGCAGCACCACGGGGGAGCTGGGGCCCAAGCCGCTGTCTCGGGGGAGGGGGCAGGAACACCTGCAGCCGGCTCCTCTCCAGAAGGTGCCAGGGGACACAGGCAGCCAAACCCCCACTGGGCAGAGTCTGGGGTGCTTGCCAGGTGGCCGTGACCGGGACAAATGTCACAGACAGCGGCCGGTCCACTGGCAAACTCCTTCTCCCTTCACCATTCCATACGACGGAATGCTTGGCCCAGCCCCTCACAGAGCCTCATCCGGGCGAGCAACTCCCACACAACTCACGCCCACAAACACTTGCTGACACGCACAACTCACGCCCACAAACATTCGTTTGCACCCGAAACTCACGCCCACAAACACTCGCTGACACCCGAAACTCATGCCCACAAACGCTCGCTCACACACACAACTCAGGCCCACAAACCACTCCCACAACTCACAGCCACACTCATTCATGCATACAACTCACTCGTGTACATAACTCACGCCCACAAACTCCTTTGCACACACAATCCATACACACAAATCACAATTTATTCTCACATATACAACTTGTATTCACACACCACATGCAATTCACACCCACACACAATTCATACCCCAGCCTACACACGCGCGCACGCGCCACACACATCCGATGCCCAGGTGATACAATGACTCAGATTCCGGTGGGCTGGGGCCCGAGACGTGTCCTTTCATGCTCTCAGGGACATGCTTCCTGAGGGCCTGCTGTGGGCCCGGCGCCAAGTCCAGAGCTAGAAGCACCGCAGACAGGGGACACGAGGGCGCGGCCCGGGGGTTGACCGAGGGGGATCCCGCGACCATGACTAGCCCACAACCAACCCCGGTAACAAACTCGTCCTCGTACCCTTGCGTCTAGCGGGCCTGCCGGGAACTGAGTGGGACACGAGGCCCGCGCTCGTGCTGCGCGAGCGGCTGACCCGCGTGCGGCCACCTCGCGGGCCTGGCCGTGGTGACCGCGCACGGAGCCCGGGACTCGGCCCCGGCAGGTTGGCCCCGGCCGTGCGGACGGAGACACCAGGCGCTGTCCCGGGTCGCTTCGGCGCAAAGGCGCGCACCCTCTGGGCCGCAGCCTACTCGGCCGGTTCTAGAACAGCCCCTGGAAAAGACCGGCGGGGCCTCTGCGCGTCGAAGTTCCGAAGCGTCCGTGCTATTGGCCGTAGGTCCCTTGCTGCGGGAAACGGCTCGCTGCAAAATCTCAAGTAAGGACACAGCGACCCTAACGGCGCCTCTTTCCCACGGCGTCTCGGAGACCAGTCTGGGCAGCCGGTCCGAAACCGCGCGCGGTCGCCCTACCTACTGCTCCGCACACGCGGCCCGCTGCTCCGCAGGGCGCAAGTGCGGGGCAGCAGAATGTGCTTACCACGGTCAGCTCAGAGCAAAAAACACAAAGTGTTTCTCCCCAGACGGAGGAGGAGATGAAGCCCCGCGTGCGGAGACCCCGGACTGGGGCAGAGGGAGCCCCTGTGAGGAGCTCTGGGGGCTCCTGGATGGGGTTTCTGATTTGCCTCTGGCCTGAGCCCTCTTGGCGCCCTTCCCCCTCCCATTCTAAAAGGTCAGGGCCGGTCTCCGCCCTGGGAGAGCCTGCTCTCAGTCCCCTCCTCTGCTCCGGACAGTCCAGTGTGTCCATCCTGCCTGTGTCCCAACCTGGGACCCTCCCAGCCACCCCCGCTCCCAGCCGGGGCCCCCGGGCTTCCCGCTTCTAGCAGCTCTGAGGGGCTCCCGGCCTGTGGGCAGAAGCCACCCCCCGCCCCGGGGGGACCGGCTACTTGGCGGCCTCGCCAGGCCTGCAGCGGGACAGCCCTGGGCCTGGCCGTGGGTCCAGGGGCCGTGCAGGGCTCTGAGTGCCTTCGAGGCCCAGGCCAGCCCCGGGGAGCCTGGAAGCAGGGGGGGCCCGGCCTCCCCGACAAGCCGGCGCGGTGATTTACGCTCTGCTCGGCCTGCAGCTGGGCCTGCGTGAGGCCTTTGCGGCTCCCCGGCGGCCGGCTCGAATGACCAACCCGGAGCAGGGTTTTACGGTCGTTTCTTCACCGCAAGTAACATAACCCGCCGGGGAGCCGCGAGCCGTGGGCGGGAGAGAAGCAGGGCTGGGACTGTGGCGAGGGGGAGGCTGACCGGAAAGGCCGGGATCCGTCCTGGCAATGGGGGCGGGGGCGGGGGGGGGGGGCTGCTCCCACGTTGACTTCCCTAAGGACGGCCACTCCCGGGCGGGAGTCTGGGGGCAAGAGGGGCCGCACGCCCCGGCGGGATGGAGGGACCCTCCCCGGCCAGCAGCCTCCCGGCCTCCAGATTCCTGGCCGCAGCCCTGCTGGCCTCAGGTTTGCTATCTTTGAAATGGGGGTGACCCAGCACCCCCCCCCCCAGGGTGGTAGGGACAAGGCAGGCGCAGGGAAAGCCCTTGCATGACAGATGTCAGGCGGCAGGACAGCAGGACCGCTGCCTTTAATCTTCACTCCGCGCCTTCTTCTGGGCGACACCTGGTACCCACACGGCCCGGGCCCGTTTCCCCTCCGGGCTGGACGCCGTCTGCCGTCACCTCCCTTAATCGTGGCTTTAAGAGCCGTCTCTGTCTCTCTCCTCCATTCTCTCAGCCAGCCGAGGTCTCTACCTGGAAACTCAGGGGAGGCAGAAGGGCCTCTTTTGCCCCAGAACAGACCTGGTTCCTGGGTGGAGGGGCTGGACCCTGGATTCCCAGAGGAATCAAGTGAGTTTCCAAAACTCAGGTCAGGAGGGCACATCCCCATAGTGTGAAGAACCAGACTTGGGGGCTGCCAGTCTTCTGCTCATTGACTGTGTGTCTTCTAGTGACCCACCGCGGAGGGCAGCTGAGAAGAGCCAACGCAACGCTGTTTATCAAGCCCTAATCCAAACACTCAACAGATGGTAAATAGTCTTGCTTCCATGATAAATATTTGCAAAATTTGCTTTTCTTTGACCTTGACTTGTCGCTGTGGAACTAAGCTCCATTCGTTGAACCACCTCCCTTTGAGGTCGCCCACCTTCAGTTCCATTCTTCAGAAGAGTTGGCGATCCTTCCACACCCTATAAAATTAAGAATCTAGTGAAAACTTGAACATTTCCCAGATACACTCAATACCCTGGCGATGCTGCTCAGGTCCTTATCAGTGGGAGGCTCCATGGGGGGAGAGGGCAAGAAAAGAAAGACCCCAGAAAAAACTGGGAGATGACTTAATCTAGTTTGTTTCTTTTCCAGATTTATCTGGTCTCAAAATTAACAACCAAGTGTAAATGATTTTTTTTTTCTTGGTAAATAAAATTTCCATTCACCCCACGTTCTGCCGAGTGTAGGAGAGGCCGGGGGGGAGGAGGGTTGATGAAGGCTCTGAGCGTGTGCGACGGGATGGGGCAGGAGCTGGGGGAGCAGGAAATCGGAGGCTGCTCCGGAGAGCAACGGGGAAGAGAGAAAAGAGGCAGAACGAAAGCCACTAACGCAGGGAGGAAGTTAAAGAACCTTTAGCAGGAAATCAAATGTTTGGGATTTGATTACAAATAATTAATACAGGGTGGGGGATTCAAGGTATGGGTGGCAAGGGGGCAGGGGTGGGACTAGCTGTGGTCTTCCAGGGACATGCGGGTGGGTACCTGGGGATTCACCACACCGTTCTGTCTACTTTGCAGGTTTTTTGAAAATTCTCCATTAACAATAACAGATTCTCCAGCCTAGTGAAGCAGGAAAGCAGCCTGTATGGAATGCCCTCACTTCTGACACCAGCTGCAGTGCTTGCGGGTCTCCAGAACTTTCCTCGCATCTGATGATTTGCTGGAAGGACTCACAGAACCCACGGAAAGCTGTTACACACATAGCTATGGCTTATGAGAGTGAAGGGGCACGGGGGAGAGACGTGTGGGGGAGTCCAGGAGAGACGTGTGGGGAGTCCAGGAGAGATGTGTGGGGAGTCCAGGAGAGACGTGTGGGGAGTCCAGGAGAGTCCGGCATGTCCAGCAGCAGGCAGTGGCATGGGACAGCGCTCATGGAGTGTCACCCACCAGAGGAGGTCTCCCTAGCCCTGGTGTTCAGAGCTTTCATGGGGCTGGATAGCTAGACATTGCTGAGTGCCCGCCAAGGTTGACCTTTGGACCCCAGCCACTCTGGAGGTCAAGTGCATACCCCATGGCCTGAAGCCCTCACCATAAATCACAGTACTGGGCTGCCCAGAGAGTCCAAGTCCCCAGGTAAATAAAGACCCTCCTTCTAGAGATCACCGCCCAGGAGACAAGGGCAAAGATCAAATGTCTTCTTGGGTCAGGTCAGTTCTGGTAAGTTTTGAACTACACCCTGAAGACACGCCTGAAGATTTTCAACCGGAACTGGCTAGGGGTGGGGGGGCGGCTGCGAAGGGGGTCAGGCCGTCTTGGTCTTCTGCCCCATTACAGCTGAAGTTGCTTTGTTTCATCCGTGTTTCAAAGCAACTCTTATGTGTTTCCAAATGTTATGGGTTGACTTGTGTCCCCCACAAATTCACATGTTGAAGTCCTAACCCTTGGTACCTCAGAACGAGAACTTATGTGGAAATAGGGTCTTCGCAGATGTCATTACTTAGGATGAGGTAGTTAGGATGGTGCCTAATACAGTGTGACTGGTGTCCTCCCAAGAGGAGGAAGTCGGACACAGACTCAGGTAGGGACAATGTCACGTAGAGATGAAGGCAGAAATCGGGGTGGTGCACGGACACACCAGGAAGCACCAAGAAGCTCTGGCAAACCACAGAAGCTCGGGGAGAGCCTGGAGCAGATGCCCCGTCCCAGCCTTGGAAGGAGCCAGCCCTGCTGAAACCATGACCTCCAACTTCCTGCCTCCAGAACTGGGAGAGGAACAGAGACGACCCACTCTGTGGCCCGTTGTCACAGAGGTCCTGGCAAATTCATACACCAGACAACACTTTACTTAAATAAAGGGTTCCATGGCTGTGAAACCGTGTTTGAAACCACTGAGCTAGACACTTTCTTCCATTTATGCAGGAAGAAACAGATACCCAGACATACAACACAGAGCAGGAAGAGACAAGCAGGATTACCAAGGAGAGATGTGCAACAGGAGCCTTGTTCTCTGCTTTGTCCCCTGAGGCACCGGTGAGATGGGAGATTTCCTCTGCGAGCTTCAAAATAGAGTTCATCGACTGACTGCGCGCCCTCTGCTCTTGGTCCGTCGGATGCTGAGCAGAATTGCAGCCGTCCCCACGGGAGAACATTCCCGGATCATCCGTGATTAGGGTGGCCATGGGGCTGTGGTTATGCGGAGTGAGGCTGCTGAGGAGCCCCGGCGTCAACGCCGTCATTGTGGACTGAGAATGTCAGCACACAGTCCTCCACATCCCGCGTCCTCCACATCCCGCGTTAAACGTCTTCCTAAGTATTTTCTTCTTCTTGATGCTCTTGCTACGGGGATATTCTTAATTTCCTTTTCAGAGAAGTAGTGTGTGGAAATGCCCCTGGTCCCTGCATGTTGATTTTGCATCGCGCAACTTCACTAGCTTCCTGTAGTCGCTCCCACAGTTTTCCGTGGCATCTTCAGCGTTTTCCATATATAAGATCATGTCTTGCAGATGTTTGCATCTGCAAACATCATTTTACGTGCTTCTTCCTGACGTGAGGTCTCTTCCTTCTTTTTCCTGCCTGATCGCTCCAGCGAGGACTTCCACTGCCCTGTTGAATGCCAGTGGGAAGAGCAGGCACCACCACCATCATCATCATCATCATCATCATCATCATCATCATTATTCCTGATCTCAGAGTGGAGGCTTCCAGGTCTGCACCAGCGAGTGTGATGTTTACTTATTTTCTACAACTGCTCTTGCGGGACAACGACAATGTTGAGTAGCTGTGACAGAGACCATCTGGCTGATGCAGCCTAAAATATTGACTATCCGGTGCTTTGTAGAAAAAGTTGACCGTGTTCTAAAGCACCCCGGCATCAGACCACCTGAAACACGTACACGTACTGTGTTGTCAGTCATAAACGGACCACTCTTCAGGAGACCGCAACCTCCTTCGAGCCTCAGGACCCATGGCGTTCTCTTCTCTCTCCCAGTGCCAAGCACCAGCCTCCCACAGGCACCGAGAAACACTGGAGGGATGGAGGCTGGGTGGATGCATCAGTGTTGAGAGGAGGAAAGCGCACTGCCCGAAACCTTTCCCTTTAGCACAAAAGGGGAGTTGTTTGGAACAATCACCCAAAACTGGTCACGACTTTTTGCTGTTGATGTAGCTGTAGCTGTTGATGGAGATGAAGCAATATGAATCTGCATGGTCCTCAGAGGGGTGGGAAGTGTACACCCACAGGTTTTTCATAATCAGGGATAAACTGGGTTGATAAAATAATTATTTTCTGATTGACTTGCACAAAGATTGAAACAAAAGTTTATCTTCATGTCTAATTGATCTTTCATGGGCAGAAACTTCTAATATTTTGCCACTAAAAGGTGTCAGTGATCCCAAACCAAATGATTTCAAGAAATCTTGGGGGTGTTGTTTAAGGACTTGAGTGTAGGTCTTACAGATCACCAAATGCATGACTCGTGTTTAATCACTGCTTGAAGTTTGGTTTTTCATACACTGAGTTTTCTTCAAATGAGTTCTTAAAATGGGTTCTGTATGGAAACCCAAACAGAAAAACCTGTTTTCCATCCAGTCAGCTTAAAATATTTCTTCCACTTTTTTTTGTTACAGAAGTAGCATTTGAAAAGAAAATGAAACTTTTCTTTTACCATTAACAAACAAGAAAGCATGTGTATTTTAAACGTAAGGAGATACAGCTCAATCACTTTCCAAAACAAGTTGTAGCAACATCCCACTGACAGCCTATAAACATAACCATTTCTCTATCCTTGTAGACAGTGTAACCTGAGTAGTTATGTACGTTACATATAGCGCTCTAAAAAAGAAAGTCATTTGGGAAAAAATAGTGTGTGTATATATATATATATATATATATATATATATATATATATAGTTACACACACACACACAGAGACATCATTCGAGACAGTATTTCTAAAGTATTAGATGAAGTTGTGCACACTTCTGTATGTTCATTGGTCAGTCTTAGTATTCTTTTCATTTTTTTGCATTGTGTTCTTTGTATTTTTAATTGATTTTCGGTGCTCTTTATATAGTGTAGAAATTAACTCTCTGTAACCACATTGCAAATACTTTCCCATCGTCACTTACCTTTAACTGTCTCAGTGGTGCTCCTTCCAATACGGAGATGTAGCATGGGTGGTTCGGTGGTAGAATTCTCGCCTGCCAATACGGAGATGTAACTATTTCTGCAGTCAGACCTCTCAGTCTGGTTCTCCTCGACTCCTCAATTTTATCCTTTGCTAAGAAAGGACTTCTTTCTAACACTACATATAATTCTTGTTTTAAGTACTTTTAGGATTTTCAAAATATTCTTTATTTATTCGAGAGAGAGCGCATGAGTGGGAGGGCCAGAGGGAATGGGAGAGAGAATCTCAAGCAGACTCCAATCTGAACACAGAGCCCAATGCGGGGCTTGATCCCAGGACCATGGGATCTTGACCTGGCCCCAAACCAAGAGCTGGACATTTAACGGATTATGCCTTCTTGGGTGACCCTTGTATGATTTATTTTTATGTTGAGATTATTTTTGTGTGAAGAGTAAGAAAAGAATCCCACTTCATGCTTTCCAAATGGTATCCAATTGCCTCAAAATTATGTATTGATGAACTCCATGATCTTGTATGGGGCATTGATTCTGGCCTATAGTCCTAGGTCTCTATGCTGAATCACGGTCCTTTAGTTCCCACAGATTACAGTTCTACTCTCAGGGCCCCTGTCACAGCCTGGGAATGACATGGATAGGGAGGGCTTAGCCGTGGAGAAGCTAAGAGGGTCCCGGTCAGCACCGCAGGGAACACCCCAGAGCCAGGCCCTGGAGAGGAGGCCCAGGAAATCTCCTTCCGTAATTCAGGCTCCGTGATGCCAGAAGGACCCATGCACACCAAGGTTGACGGACTGTGCTTTGCTCTCGTGGTAAGGCTCAACAATCACGTGGGCAGGACCTTAGCCTGCTCGTGAGGAAGGGACCTTCATCTTCCAAGGAGATGCTTTCCGCCCAACAGTGTAAGGAAACCCCTGCATTTGGGGAAGTCAGAGAAGCTTCCAGTTCCACACGGGCTGCCCAAACAGCCATGTGAAGGCCCAAGGACACGAAGGCAGTGCACGGACCGGTCCAGGGCAGACCCCGGTTATTCCCATGAACCCCCTCAGATCACGGGGACGCCAGCTACTTGGCATCTTCCACCCGCAACTCCCACCTCCCCCAACCCGTCGGGACCCTTCACCCCACCCTCCTGCACCGACTTTCTGTGTCGGCAGCTGAAGGGTCTCCCTGGGCAGTTCTCCCCTGTGGCATGGGAAGCAGGTGCTCAGTGAGAGAGCAGAGGCGGGCGGATGACGCACAGTCTAGAGGGACACGGCTGCCGGCGCTGTTTGGGTACCGTCTTTGAGGGACAATGTAAGGGGGAGTGAAGCAGCCGCACCCGTGCGGTGGTGCTGCTAAGACTTGCCCCCCCCCCCCAGCCAGATGGCACCGACAGCCCAGTGTCCCACCCAGGGCAGCCCCTGCAGGGGTGTGTCCCCATCCCACGGACCCTCCAGGCCAAGGAGTGGGGGGTATGGCCGTAGACGCGAGCCTGTGTGCTTGACCCCACCGTGTGCGGATGGAGCGCGCCTTCAAAGTGGGAAGAATGAGATCATTCTGGAACCGAATCCAGAGCCCGAGGGATGACTGTGGCGTTAGCTGGAGAGCCGGGCAGCGATCCTTTGACAGATGAGGGACCGAACAGGTAGGCTGGTTTTCCCGGAGACCTGCAGGCTGCGCGTCAGAAAGACTGAATTTCATCCCGGCTGGGGGCTTTCCTTCAACACCCGTCTGGGAGCAACACCAAGCAGACAAGGAGACAACGAGTCTCCGTCCACGGAGGACCGCCCGCCGGGGGCAGGTGGAGTCGCCGGCGGCCGAGCGCGACACTCAGCCGACTGTGGGCTCTGGTCGCTCGCGGCCCCTGACTTCGGGCCGGCGTGCAAGAGGTGATGAACGGTGACCCCTTCTGCGGAAAGTCTGCGCGGAGGCGCAGCACAAGTGGCCCGCAGTGTACCCGTGTGAACTCGGGAGAGGGTCGTTTTGTGTGGTCCTGCTCACAGGGAGGGGCCCGTGACCTTGTGGGGGACCGTGGATCCCTCACACGCAATACGGAGTGTCGGGGGCCATGTCGGTGCCTGAGTGTGGACGTGTGCACAGCTCCTCCTTCCCCACGGGGTCACGGTTTTAATGGAAACTGTTTTCCATCCTGCCGGGTGCCATGGAGACAGGATAGACCGCGGTTTGCAGGGGTCCCCACAGACACCATCGCTGAATACAGTTCACCCGTAGGGGTAGAAATAGGGCTGTATCTCCCCCACCCAACCCGTCGTCTTCTGCCACTTCTCATGCTGCCCCAGTGAGGGAGGGGGCGGGGGACCACACAAAATACGAGGGTCCCCAGCTAGGCACACAGAGCAGCTGGTCGTGCCGTCCCCTGCCTCGGACTCCTGTGGACGATGTCGCCCTCCTCGGCTTGGAGCCTAGGGTGCAGCTGGGCGGCAACCCCCTCCCTGCCACAGGGTTAGAGTAATTCTCCGGGTCTCACTCTGCAGACCCGAGGATTAATTTTTCACCTCCATTAGGTGTATAGAAACATTATTTCACAGTTTTGTTTTTATTGAAAATGACCACACGCAATAGCGTCACCTTGAAATAGAATATTCTATGGGAATTGTTACGAGGAGTTGCGGGCCAGTGAAATGTGATTGTATCAAAGTCCAGAAGTAATTCTGAGATGGAGAATAAAGTACTCGGAAGCCACATTTCTAAAGGATCGCAGATGGTAATATATAAACCACAGAAGTAAAGTTCAAGTGGTGTGTAAATGTCACCAGGTCCGTGATATTGAAATTGCCATTTTATAGCACGCGTCGTTTGGGTGGAGTTCATGATTATTAAATCTTGGAGAGCCGCAGTCAACACACTCAGAACGTCATCTCCCGGGTGGGACCGTGCGGGTGTGTCACCCAGGCTGGCCTGCGCCCGTCCAGGGGTTCCGGGACCCAAGGCCCTTGCTGAGCGGGAAACATCAACAAAGGGGATGGCCGCCCCCGAGGGGCCTCAGGGGGCCACTCTCGGGGGAAAAGGAAGGCCCAGAGCCTCTGTGTCATGAGGGAATCGGCATTTTCTGCCCTGGAGCGTGAGGCCCAGTTGCACGGGGCTGCCCCCAAGCCAACCACATGGGTCATCATTTCAGTACAAATAGAACTGACTAATTCATCCCCTTTAATCTGACAAGGACTCACGGAGGACCTGGTATTTGGGAGGCTGTGTTGGGTCTTAGTCCCACATTGCCTCCCAGGGGAACGTGGAGAGGACGGAAGACAGACCAGTAGATCGGCAGACAACGCTTCCGGATTCCGCAAAGCTAACTGAGGGCCCCAGTGGTTGCCAAGGCCGTGGATGGCGGAAAGTTCGCACCACAAGTTTCGGGCAATGTTCCACCAGCCCCTCGGGAGGGTGTCATTGTGCGTGTAAGTGGGCATTGACGTGTGGCCCACCGAGCTGCTGATTCAGACACGACGGCTGTCCACAGCCCGGCTGCGTCCACCGGGTCTTGAGAACACGAGGGTGGAAAGCGCTCCACCCAGGAGAGGGTCCTGCCTCCGACAGAGCCGGGGGAAGCTCGAGATGAAACGTTTGCACAGACGTGGTCCGCCTCACGCTCCCCAGGCGCAAAGCAACTGCTGCAGAGAGCAGTGAGTGAGGTTCACCCTGAACATTCATCAGTAGGGAAGATGGGGGGTCCCGCCTCCTTCCACAAGATAAACTAACTTAGAAAGGAAGGAAGGAAGGGGAGGAAGGAAGGAAGGAAGATTGATTTTACTTACTTGAAAGAGAGAGAGCACAGTCGGGGGGAGCCGAGGCAGAGGGAGAAGCAGGCTCCGCGCTGATCAGGGAGCCCGACGCAGGACTCGATCCCAGGACCCCGGGATCATGACCTGAGCCAGAGGCAGACACCTACCCAGCTGAGCCACCCAGGAGCTCCTATTTTTACCATTTCAGTCAGGCTTCATACAGAGACATGTGGAGAATTGTGTAAAAGATGACTTTCTCCTGCAAATAAAATCCTGGTTTTTCCAGAGCGGCTGGCCCTGAGTCGACCCCTCCCTGATGTCTCCCTCCTTCCCCAGGGCCCTGGGAATGGTCCCCCAAGCAGGACGCTCCAGCAGGAGATCTGCTGCCGTCAGCCTGCTCAGGGACCCCAAGCCACCGGGCCCCACGGTGACGAGGCGGAGAGCGGCTCACAGACATGTGTCTGCAGGTGCGGTTTCATTTTTCCACCCGATGTGCCCCAACGCGAGGGCCCCAACTCTGTCACCGTTTCCCAGGGCCAGCAGACAACATCAGGGGTGTTCGGTGAAAAACCAGCCCACAGGCCAGTGGGAGAGACAGGACTCGTGGCAGACGCGCTCTCCTGGCCCCCGAAGCCCCGTGTCGTGAGGAGAACGACCATTGGATTCCGCTCGGCCTCCACATGCACTCTGTCCCCTCTGCTCATTTCCTGGGAGCAGAACTGTGGGCTGGGGTCAGTGGCACGGGCCAGCACCCCTGCTCTGGGCTGGGGACGTGCTCCCAACAGCACGGGGACGGCCCGACCGCACAATGCCAGCGGGGACAGCCGCCAGCCGTGCCCCGGGGCAGGGGGACTCCGCAGTCCACCCGAGGAGCCATCCTGGCGAAACTGATGACATTTACGGGTCTTCTTCCAGTTGGAACCTGATTCCTATGGGTCTGTCCTGACGTCAGTAATAAACAATAATACGATTGTAAACTATTGGTCTTTATAATTATGCTCCTTTGACATATAATAAATCTAATAGCTATTACATCAGCACCCATAACTATATATCACGGCTCACCTTTTAGATATACACAGGGCATTACACGGCTCAACCGAAACGGCCAGATTTATTACTCCTGGTTAGCCACAAGCTTCATGACGTCACAAATGACTAATCGGGAAGCAACAAGGAGCGACTGCAGAGATGACCGATCCCGAGGCTCTGGGGGAGGAAGGGACCTCGCTGGCCCTTGCGCCCCCTGCGTGGCCACGGCTCGCCAGCTCAGCCCGGAGAGGTTTCTGGATGCTGCCGGAGGCTCACAGAACGTAGCCTGAAGGCAGCGGCCACGCGGCACGCTCGTGATTCAGAATAAACAGCTTCTCCATGACCGGCGAGCTCCTAAGTTTGCCTTCACAGGTCATCGCTTCCCGCGTGGGGCCTCGGGGCAGCGCCAAGCCTCCTGCGTGCGCCGGACCCCCCTTCTGTGCCCCACTAGCACCCACGTTTCTCTTTTCAGCATTTTTGTAAGGTGAGGGGCCAAAGGAACAAGGAAGACAATAACCGAGGACCAAAACAGTGGAGTCAGGATACTTCGTTGGCTTATCATTCGTAATGGCATTGGCACCTGGGGACTCACCACAGGTGTTAAAATGCTCCACTGACAACCTCCAGATTACCCCGCCTAATAGTCTCCCCAAATGCAGAGGGCTTGGGCAAGGGGAGGGGACATTGTCCTTTCCAGGAGAAATCACTCAACCTTGCCCCTCAGAAAGGAGAGGCAAGACACGTTGCCGGGGTCCCACCCAGACCCTGCTCTGCCCAGGCCCACCTGTGGGTGCCCGGGGGCCAGCCGTGCCCACCGGTGTCCTCCAGAGGCCGGCCCGGGCGCACACCAGCACTCTCAGGACCGTGGGTGCCGTCTGGGGTCTGGGCTGCGCTCCCCACTTCCCAGGCGCACCCGTAATTCTGGTGTGGGGGGCGGGGACCAGCAGGCCGGGCTGCGGGGGAATGTTGGCTGTAACGGGAAAGCCGCATTGTGCCGACTTCCCGAGACTGTGAGACCCACGGAGTGAGACTTCAGGTTTGGCTCCTGCTCCAGAACCTTCTTGACGAAAAAAAGGTTGTCTTCATTAAGAGCGTTAATATTCATGCGGCATGGTAATTTTGACACAGAAAAGGTCTCTGTAACCTTTTCTTGTGTGAGAATTTTTTACTTCTCAAGGAAATTACAGTCCAGCAATGACTTAATTAATGCTGGCTTTCTTCGGCAGGTTTTGAGGAGCTGTCAGTTTGGGCTTGAGGATCTGTCATCGGGAGCCGCTGGGCTGGGGCTCGGGGGGGAGGGGACAGGCTGGCCGTGGGCTCCCGCGCTGGGGGGCACCTCCCCACATTCGTTTTAATTTAGCGACTGGCTTTCCCTAATGCTAGGTCATTTATTATTGGGACGGAGGGCACAGCTTGAATTAATAATCCATTTTTCACCCGGCATATTTATTCTTTTTATTATAATGACTTCGTTCCTAATCCGTTGGGCTCTGGTAAATTTGGGCGAGGAGCGGCACGGTGGGTGGCTGGGCCCCCGCGAGCAGCCTGCCAGCCGCCACCTGGGAGTAAAGGGAAGCTGTCCTCGTCGTTAAACAACCATCATCCCCGGACAAGAGGCTCCCACCACGCAGCTGGGGTACTTGCCAGCGCCCCCAGGAGAACCTGCCTGGGGGAGGGCAGAGGGGACACGGAGCACGTCCTTCTCGCGGCCGTGAATCCACACAGGCACAGCCACTCCGCTCCAGGGGAAGGGGACCGTCGCCACCCACAGAGTCACCCTCAGTTTTTATGTCTGGAAACACGACAGTGAGTTGGAGCGCCGTTCTCCAATATCCTCCAGGTTGAAATATGGAAGGGGAAGCCATCCCGGGAGCGCCTAAGAGGCAGAGGGCTTTGGGACAGCAGGATTCTCCAATACCACAGGCAAGAAGGAAGCTTCTGGAACACTTGGGCCCAAAGCCTGGTCCTCGCACACGTTCAGGACGGAAAGACGTCCGCTGCTTCAGGAGTCCGAGGGGGGCCGGGCAGGAGTGAGGGCAGAGGCCGGGCTGCAGCTGCCGCGGACAAGCAGAGGGGACCCTGACCCGGGGCCAGGCCGCGGGCCCCCGGCACATGACTGAGCGTCGGCACCGACAGTCTCCCTGCCTCCCTGAACATACTCCAGTGGCTGCATTAGCCGAAAGGAGAACAGTATTTCAGAGCTGTGCGCCGTGCCTCTGTGGGGCTCCCCTGCACCAAATCCAGAGCCGAAAGGGAAGAGGCCGGCGGCAGAGGTGAGACGAGCCTGTGCTCTGGGAAACGCCCCCTCCCCCTGCTCCTGAGCCGGCAGCAGGACCCCGTATGCAGGCGCCCGGTCGGGCAGACCCGGCCGGCTTCGGGGACCACTGTCCCCTCAGACGCAGAGCTGTCCCCCGGACCCCTGGGATGAGGCTGAGGCACTCTAATCTGAGTGGAAACAGCAGCTCCCCAGGGCCCTGCAGCGGACTGAAGTTTGCATTTTTGCGACACGATGAAGAATCTTCCCAGGAGGAGGAAAAGGCCCCTCTGCCCCTCTACCTGTGCCAGATTCTCCAGGAGACAAAATATGTGCAGCACAGACGGTCATGGGCCCCCTTCATCCCCGCGGAGCAGGGCCTGGCTCCCAGACCATCTCCGGGAGTGCAGGATAAATGATACGTATTTTATTGCCAAGAGCATTAGGAAGCACCAAATAAAAGTAATATTTTTCACCGCCGGGGCCCAACAAAGCAGGTTGGGGATCCCAACAAATGGGGTCCCATCCAGGGCGGCACGCAGCACTGGGGGCCAAAGAAGAGGCACGGAAGATTCCAGACCCTCGGTGGAGGCGGGAGAGGCCCCACCAGGCTCGCGGGCTCCGGCAAGAGAAGCGAGGGGGACAGCTTATGAACCACGCTGGGAATACATGCGGAGGGATGGGACAGTTCCTCTCACGTTCTAGAAAGAGACAGCCAGGGACCCGGACACGCTTCCGTGTGCCATGTTTATAGGCTTGTGATGGGACCTCCTCCTGGAAAACCCCCCAACATCTCTGCTTTCGTCCTCAAACACATACTAGGAACCATGTGCTTGCACGAGAGCGGCCAGAAGAGTCCACGTCAGGGCGGAGGGCTTGTGACTCCGACCGCCCCCCACCACGCGGCAGGCAGCACGTCGAGGGCCGTGGGGCCTCTGGGTTCTAACCCGGGACATGCCCACTGGGAAGGGACTCTTGAAACGGAGCCTCTCGCTATTCTGTCTCTAAACAGCAGGAGAGGGACAGAAGGAGAACCCCACCACCGGGACCCTAGGACACATTTTCAGGAATGGTGGCACCATCGTCACCGGCCAGTGGCTAAGCTGACGGTCTGCTGGCTCGGAGCCCAGACGCTGAAGGGAATGGAAGGGACGTGCCCCCAGCCCGCGCGTCGTGGGAGCCTCTCCCGGGCCGAGTCTGGCACCGCTGGGGATGTCGTGGGCAGGGAGGGAGGGGCACGTCTCCCCTCGGCCCGGGGCGGCCGCATGCAGGATAAGGGGCCACCCCGGGTCCAGGGACCTGTTGGGTGGAGCCATGCGCCTGTTCCCCGTGCCGCGTACGAACCCCCTGCAGAAGGTCTGACATCTGAGAGGAGGGAGCCCGTGGGCCTGGCCCACTCCAGGGGTGCATTGAGGCCTGGGGAGTGCTCGGAGGCCAGCCTGGGATGAGAAAACCTGTCGGCCAGGGACAATGGCAGCAGCAGACAGCAAGGAGGGAAGGCAGTGAGGTAAGGTCCCAGCACAGCTCCCCTCCGTGCGGTGCGGGCACACGGCTCCTTGTGCCCCTTTCCTGCTGAGGAGCCCCAGCTGTGTTCGGGCATCAGGCACAGATGTTTGAGCAAATCGACTTTGTTACTTGAGGCCCTTACTCAAGCGCTGTGCACACCACACCAGGAGGGCCTTCCCCCAGCCCCTCGGAGGGAGCTGGTCCAGATCTGCCAGGGATGGTCCAGGCGCCAACCCGTAAGCCAGTTCTGACCCACTGGCCAGGAGGGGAGGTCTGCCCGAGAAGGTTTTCTAATCAGATACAAAGACAGGTCTCTGAAGCAGATGCCTCGGTCATCCTGTCCTGGTGTCCAGTGAGGATGTGATGTCTGGAACCACAGCAACCACTTTGAGGTCCTGGGAGGACAATCGCAAGGACAGAAAGTGGGAAACATGCCGCCAACGCGGCGGAGATGGCCCAGCAGACACGTGCACGTCTCCCGCAACTGCCTCTCCAGCTTCGCGTGACCTGAGCCGGCCGGCTTCGTTGCTTTAGCCCCACACTCAGGTGTCACGCTGACCGCACCGCAGAGCCCCAGGAAAGTGGGAGACAGGAACTTCCAAGGGGGCGTGAAGGGCGACTGTGAGCATGTGCCGTCGAGAGTGAACTACGGTGGGATGGGAGGGCTAACCTGCTCACGGCTGCAAACCCAGCAGGTGGGGAAGGACAGTCGGGGTCCGCGGTGCCCTGGGCCCTGCAGTGCCGGACGCTGTGGGCGGCGGTGCTTGGACAGCATTGTGTTGGTGGGGGGCTGGCTGGGAGCTGCAAAGGAGGTAATTCAGATCGGCCGGAAGGCTTGAGAGACAAAAGTGAGCTGGGCCAGAGGCTCTCGAGAGCAAAGTCTGGCAGAGATGCTGCCCCAGGACCCACGGAACATGCACTGGGGACAGTGCGAACAAACGCAGCAAAGACACCCCAACCCCGCAGAGGGGTGAGCACCCCGCACACCACTGAGGTGGGGGGCAGAGTTCCCAGCTCGGGTGGGAGTGCAGCGGGGGCTTCTCCGTGGCACAGCGTGGGGCGGGCGTCACGTGAGCGCGAGAGCGAGACACGCCCCCCCCCACCCCCCCGCACTCCCTCCTGAGCATAGGGTCATGCACCTGCCTTCCGGATGCTGACAATGATACGAGTCCTCCTGCCCCTGACCGTGTCTGAAAAGGCTGCTGTTTATTTGTCATTTTGTGGCCTGTCGTTTCAGTTTCTCTTTCTTGAAACACAGAGTGAACGGGCTTCCAGAGGCCAGGAGGGCAGAACCGGGTCCTCCCAGGTGCCCTGAGTGCGGGGCCCACCTTTGTTTCAGCGGCTCCTCCGGCCTCGGCCACGCGCGTGTGACGTCAGCAGCGCCAAGCTCGCAGGTGTCTGCGGCCACATTCCGGGCTGCGAGGGAGCAAGTGGGGCTCCCGTTCCCTGTCCGGGCCAGGACAGCGCGCTGCACCGGGCAATGGGTTCCTGGGATGAACTCCCTGCGAGCAAGCCCAGGGCCACGGGCCCCGTGGAGCTGACGACACTCGCTCCCGCGCGCAGGCCCGGCGATGGGGCCGCACGTTGTGGCCACAGCAACTTAGCCCAGAAACATGGTAACATCCCGCATCGCAATGCTATTGTTATTTTAAAAAATATTTACAGATATATTCTCTTATTTCAGTCTCAAAACATTTCACAAGGTAGGCGTGGTGGGGGAGGGGACAACTAGCAGGACACCCCCGTGGGGCCAGGAGAAGTAGAGGCAGCGCCCCAGTAAGAAGGCTCCGGAGGGGTGGGACAGTCACAGGGGGTTCCCTGGCCTGGCGTCATCAGAACCTGAGCTGCCAGGACGGCTCCTCTCCAGGCCCAGGTCCCACTCTGCCCCCCAGGCAGCAGGGGCCCGGCCCGCAGGGCCCCACATCCCTGCCGAGCCTGTCCCGTCCTCCCCCGGTCCATCCTCAGATGAGGAACCGCTGGCCGCGGAGGCCTGGTTCCCAGGCACGTGTAGAGCCCTGCAGAGTGGGAGACGAGCCCCAGAAAAGCCGGAGCTGCCCTCTGCATCTGCTCCGGCCACCCGTGGGACCTGGACCCAGCGCATGTGAGGGGCCTCATGGTGTCAGGGCCCAGCTGGCCCCGGAGGATGGGCACAGGGGCCTGAGGCGCCCAGACAGCTGCAGGCCTAAGGCTCGCCCCTCTACTGCCCCCTTCCTGCCGGCCACCTGTCCTTCGGGGTAGGACTCCCCTGCAATGTCTGCACAAGAGCTCCCTTCGTGTCCTCTACAGGCCCAGGCCGCACTCCGCCGTGCCAGCCCGAGCGCTCCGCTCAGCCTTCATCCAGGCCTCCTGCCCACCTTCCCCTGGGGGCTCCAGATCCGTCGCTCAAGTGAATCCAGGCCAGTCACACGCACCCAACACAGCTCTCCCCTGGTCGCAGATATTTACCGTGGATTCCAACGCTTCCCTTCCAGCCCGACCCTCCGTTCACCTTGGACCCTCTCTCAGTTCAGTTCAATCCCACAGTCTCTCACTGAGTGCCCTGCACACTGTGTCGCTGGGAGAGACGCTTCGGGCATGGATCCTGCCATTAAAGACATTAGAGACCCCATGTAATTGGAGGTTAGAGACAGGCTGGAACTTGGAGTGCATCTGGAATCCAACCTCTTCTTTTATCCATGAACAAGAGAAGGCCCAGAGAGGGTCAGGGGGTTGCTCAAGGTCGCACAGCTAAAAATGGGAACGGGCGTGCTTGGACATGACCCCCGGCTCCTCACCCCTGGGCAAGCATTCTCCCCACAGCTTTACAAGGATGTCCCTCCTGAGGTGAGTGATTGAGCGGGGAAGACGGGGGGTCGTGGGGGGCGCACAGACAGAAACCCATTCATCATGTGACCTGCAAGGTCTGCTCACTTCTTTAACCGATCTCACTGCGACCAGACACTCGGCAGCATTTTCAGGCAAGGAGAGAAAAGAACACACACACACACACACACACACACACACACACACACACACACAAACACATTTGTTGGTAGGCTCTCAGCATCCCAAAGCTTCTGAGAGCAAAACAGGACACATTTGTAGAACCCATGAGCAGGTGAACAAAAAGGAGGGATCATTACCTAAACGAAAAGGGTTACCACGATCAGTTCTAAACAAGGATACTTGAGGATGACGCAAAGCACATACATTCCAACCATTTTAATTTCAGCCACGTAATGTCACATTTACGCACCGCTTTCTAATTTCCTAGGGAAAAAAAATATCCTTTGTTTAATCTGCACCATTTTCACTCCTCTGTTCTCTGCTGGCTGCCCCAGCTGCTGGGATGTCTGATTTTTCACTTGCTGATTTAGACACTCGTATGACACATCCAACCTTTTAAATAAATCATTCATTTTTTTTAAAGGTTGGCTATGTCATGGTGTTGTGATGCACACAATTTTTAAAATAACTGTTTACTTGATGTCAGGTACATCAGACATAAAAATAAATGTGACTTGGTAGAACTTAATACAAAAATTTGAGATCTGATTTGGATTACCTCAGTCGAGCCCTCCATGAATTGAGAGTGTTTTGGCCGGGCTCAGGAGAGAATGGGAACTCACATAGTGTGCGTCTTCTAGGGTCCCCCAAGCCTCCTTTCTGTGGTTCCTTCCCCCATGAGGCCCTGCTCTCTCCCGTGCTCAGAGTCACCCTATATTTCCCCTCATCCCTGCTCTCAGAATGGCTCTTAAGAAGGGTTTTGGAACCAGTCCCTCCAGGTTGTGTGATGCCCTTCCCGTGCCCAGTGCTCTGCCCTGAATCTCACCCATCAGGCCAGCACTGTGCCTGGTACACAGGATGCCCTCACACTTGTTTGTTACAGGGATGAAAGGCTGGGCGTATTTGTGTTCTAAGTCTTAACTTCCCACTGGGAAATGAAATCCAAAGGTATGTGAAGCAGATGATATGGGGCAAGACTTGGAAGGAGCGACCCAAGACTTGGGTCGGATGTGGGAAGTGAGCCCCCCCCAAAGATTATTCCCGAATGTCCTCAGACCCACAGTTTGCACTCATTATCAAGGATGTTCATGTTGGTTTCCATTCTGGACATGCATATCTATGCAGGTGTTGACCTTACATGATACTGAACCAGAGAACCGTGATAAGGTCTCTGTTCCTTTTATTGTGGAAAGCTTAGTACAATGAAGAGCACTATCAGATTTTTAAAAACATTTTATAAATGGAGTGCATCGCAACATTGGGATGCAAGTGCTGAATTCATATTTGTGACCTTGGCCCATAATAATGCCCACGGAGAAGAACTAGTATAATCACTACTACTACTTGGGTATTATTATTACCGTTCCTAGGAGGCCCTGTCCCACAGCTGGATTATTAGGCCAGTTGTAGGGCTAAAAAGCAATAACACTACCACACATTATTAGAATGCAGGAAAATGCGACTATGCATTTTAATTCACGGACTTTTGCTGCTCATATCTGGTGTTGGGGCCTGGGTACCCATGGTCTCGGTTTCAGCCTCCATTTAGCCGATGGGTGGGCCAAAGCAGAGAAAACCAGGTTTTCAGTTCTGGTATCATGTTTTGAGATAAAGACAAGAAAAAATTGCAGGAATCCTAAAATTTCACAAGATAAAGAGCTATACCAAGAGAGGGGCAAGGAACATGAACTGTAATTTTGCCAAGTAGCAAACTTCCAAGTCCAAAAAAGGATGAAAAAATTCTCCTAGATCCACTAGTCACCAGAGAGCAAACACAAGGCACATGAAAACACTGATCAGGGAGGGGGTGAGAGGAAATGAGATAAAAGGGATGAGCAAACGAAGAAACCATATAAGAGAGAGGCCTCGCAGAGACAAAGGGCAATAATGGGCCCTAAGCCGAACATGACAAACACAATCCTTTGAATCCCCCTTGAATGAGGAGGGAGATTTTTGGATACCAGGTGAATATTAAAAAATTGTATTTCTATATATCAGCAACAAATGGAAAATTAAATTTTAAGATGATGCTATTTACAATAGTATTAAGGACATCAAATATTTAGCAATAATCTAAAAACATATGTAGGGCCTTTGTATTAACTAGTATAAAACAATTTTAAGAGAACAAAAATAAAAAATACAAATAAAGGCATATACCATATTCATGGATTGGAAGACTCAATATTTTAATAATGTCAATTCTCCTTTAATTGTTTTATAAGTTAAATACAACCCCAATAAAGCTCTCAGCTGTTTTTTTCTCCTATGGAATTTGACAAATTAATTCCAAACCTCACATGAATATCCAAAAGGGGCTGAGAATAACCAAGGCAATCTTAAAGAAGCATAAGCTAGGGGACTACTAATATTAAGTATATTAAACTACTCATATTAAGATCGTTTATAAAGCTTTAATAAATAAGACAATGAAGTACTGGGGCAAATTTAGATAAACTTCCCAGCGCAGCAGTATAGAGAGTCCAAAAATAGACCTACACAAATATAGTCTGATTTAGGATAAAACTGATATTGTAGTGTGGTGAAGAAGGAATGGCATTTTCAATAAAAATGGTAGCGCAACTGGATAACCATATAAGAAAATAAAGAACCTGGTTGCCTAAGCCAAAGTCAATTCCAGATGGGTTGACAATCTATATGTAAGATAAAAGAACTTTTAGAAGAAAACACAAGAGAATATCTTCATGACCTTTGGGATGGCAAAGATTTCTTAAACAGAATGTAACCATAAAAACATCATCAAAGAAAGCATTGACAATATTAAAACTTAGAACTCTCATTCATCAAAAATACCATTAAGATATTAAAAATGCAAACTACAAAATGGGCGAATATTTTGCAACACATATTTCTAACAAGGTACATTTACAGAATTTACATATCACCCGCTACAAATCAATAGGAAGACAGATGGCCCAATAGAAATACACGTGAAAGAAATAAATAGACATTTCACAAAAAGGGAACAGCCAAAAGCAGGACTCTTAAGAATTCAGTGGGATGAGATGGAGGAAGCTCCTCCCACCAAAAGACATCTATTAAACTCATTAAGATTAGCAAAGAAAATCATCAGAGTTTCTAGGGTTTGAACAAATTAAGAACCATGCATCCAACAAAATAACAGAAACTTGATGAAACCAAGGAGAGACTCTGGCATTCAAGCTATGGGCTGTACCCTGTCTCCACCAGCTCCCTCTCATGGAAGAGTTATTCTAGCCGGCTCAGAAGCCAAATGGCACTCCTCACTCCCAGAGGCCTTGGATGAAGGACCTATTCTGGGTAAACAGAGCAATGGCTGAACATTTAAGATGCCATGTCCCACAGCTCTATGCTATAGAAAGCCTCCCCCAATAAGGTGGCAGGAGCCAGGCAGCTCCTCCATGCCCCCATGTCCAGGTCCTGCTGCAAGTATGATCAGAGTGGAGCAGCTGGTGAAGAGTGCAGTGCCCTACCCCCCCATTGCTTCATATGTCAAAGAGCAATTCTGAGCACAGCTGCTGAGTGGCAGCACTTACATCTGCCACATTCCTGGGGTGGAAGAACTACAATTAGTGGATTAGGCAGCCAGTGGACAGAGGTCCTCCCAACATCCCTGGCTCTGCACTGAGGAAGATCTGATCCAGGCAATGGTGGCACCAGTTCCCGCACTGTCCTCCCTCCCCCATCTCCATACACACCCCACAGCTTCTGCTCCACAGCATGGAGTTTCTGCCCAGAGGGGGCCACAAGCCTCAGGCAATACCCTGCTCCTGCCAATAGGCCCAATTTTGTGTGGATCAGACTGTGGACAAATTCATGTCAGAGGGCATAACTGTGAACAGTAGAGCAATCAGGTAGCAGTCAGTGAAAGCTAATAGGTGAGTGTGATACCAACAGGCCAGCCAGAAATTTAATAGGAAGCTCAAGGAAAAAGAGAGTAAAAGAGAGCCCTGCTAGAAACACAGTCATCAAGGACATTCAAGAAGAATACATCCCCATCATGGCCTCCGGAGTACTGGAGAGGGACCTTCTGAGCTTCAGGTCTCTGGTGGGGCAGGGGAAAAACTTGTAAACTTACTGTATGCCTCTCAGCCACACACAGAGAGAAAGGTAAAGAGTGAAAACTTGGGGCACCTGGGTGGCTCAGTTGTTAAGCGTCTGCCTTTGGCTCAGGTCATGATCGCAGGGTCCTGGGATCAAGCCCCACATCAGGCTCCCTGCTCAGAGGAAAGCCTGCTTCTCCCTCTCCCACTCCCCTTGCTTGTGTTCCCTCTCTTACTGTGTCTCTGTCAAATAAATAAATATAATCTTTTTTTAAAAAAAGAGTGAAAACTTACGGGTTTTGAAACTCTGACAACCAGTGGCTGACAATGAGTCTGTCTTGTTGACCAAGGATAAGCCTAGGAAGCCAGGCTTAATAATAAAAACTCAAGAAAAAGTAGGAACAGAGACAAAAGAGGCTGTTCAAGACAGGGGGTATAGACTAATTCACTGAGTCAGTCCAGCTGCAGCATAGAGACAAGCAAACAATAAACAGATGAAGAAAACACATTTCAGAGGGCATATCAATATCCAGCATTGCTATAATTTGTTATCTAAAATATTAAGTTCTTACTAAAAATTCACAAGACCTTAAAAAAAAAGAAACAAGCAAGTGTGACCACACATAGTTTAAAAAAAAAAAAAGCACACAGTTGAAACTTCTGTGAGCAGGCCCAGATGCTGGACTTTGTAGGCATATCTCAAAGCAGCATTATACACAGGCTTAAAGAACCAAAGGAGAGAATCTTTAAAGAATTAAAGGAAAGTATGATAACAATGACTCATCAAACAGAGAACATCATGACAAAAATATATATATATATATATATATATATATATATAAAAGAACCACATGAAAAGTCTGGTGTTTAGAAATACAATAGAAATGAAAATGTCACTGAAATCTATTAACAGTGTTTTGAGCTGGCAGAAAAAAAGAACTAGATAACTTGATGATAGAGTAACAGAGATTAAGCAATCTGAAGAACAAAGAGAGAACAAATGAGGAAAAAGAAACACAGCCTCGGAGAAATGTGGAACACCATTTAGGTGACCTAATCTACAAATCTAAGATCAACAAAGTCCAAGTAGGAAAACACAGAAACCCACACCTAGACAGATATACAGTATAGTCAAAGTATTCAAAACCAAAGATAAAGAGGAAATCTTGAAAGCTGGGATAAAAACTACTAAATATGTAAGGGAACTCCAGTAGTATTAACAGCAGAATTCTCATTTGAAACAGTGGCGGTCAGAGGTGGTGAGATGTATTCAAAGTGACAAAAGAAAAAAAAAATCCTGCCAATCAAGATTCCTATATCCAGCAAAACTATCACTTTCACAAGTGAATGGTGAATGTAAAATGAAGACATTCTCAGATAAACAAAAATAGAATTTATTGCTAACAGA
Source organism: Mustela nigripes (assembly GCF_022355385.1). NCBI lineage: Eukaryota > Metazoa > Chordata > Mammalia > Carnivora > Mustelidae > Mustela > Mustela nigripes. Next base: position 87,914,946 of record NC_081564.1, on the reverse strand, counting down.
CCTGACTTATAAGAAATACTAAGCAAAGTTCTTGAAACTGAAAGCCAGCAATACCAGACAATAATATAAATCTATAGAAAAACAAACAGCCCTGGTCAAGGTAATTATAAAGTATAATATTATATATATATATATATATATAGTGCAATACAATTGCATAGTTTTTTTTCCTTTCCCCTCAAGTTATTCAAAAAGCAATTGCAATTGTGTTCAATTGTGTTCTAGAACCTGTAACATAGAGAAATGCAATGAATTTGACAGTGACAACACAAAGAAGGCTGGTGGGTTGTGATGCTGGATTGCAATAAGGAAATGACATCAAATGGTAACGCCAATCCTAAGAAAGAAATGAAGAGAACCAGAAATGGTAAATTCGATTAATATAACAAATTCTATAAATACATGCTTACTCTCCTTCCTTCTTTCAGCTCCTTTAAACAGTCTAAGATATACACAGGAATAATCATAAAAGTGTATGGCCGGGCTTGTAACAAATACAGATGTAATATGTCTAATAATAACGGCACAAGAAAGGATGGAGAAAATAAAGCTCTAAAGGAGGCCGATTTGCATATCTTACTGGAACCAAGGTAGTACATACCTGAATAGATTCTGATAAATAAGATACATTATAAGCCCTAAAAAAAATTTTAAGAAAATAATTTAAAACACGTAGATTAAAAAATCATTAATGGAATCACAATGTTACACTAGAAATATATCCATTTAATGCAAAATAAGTCAGAAAAGGAGAAACAGAGGAAAATAAAAGATGTGAACCATATGCGGGAAAAAAGCAAAATATGAAAATATCACCTTTATTAATGAAGTAAGCAATCCAGTTAAAAGGCAAGATCATCCAAATGGATTTAAAAAGCAAGATACAACTACATACTCACTACAGAAGACACATCTTAGATTCAAAGATAGAAATACATTGAAAGTGGAGGGATGGTAAACGAGCTAGTGGGCTATACCAGTATCAGATAAAATAGACTTTAAGACAAAAAAGTTACTAGAGATAAAGAGGAATATTTTACAGTGAGAAAGGACCAACTTACCTGGAGGATATAGCAACTATAAACAAAGGAGAGAAGAAACTGACAGGATAAAATGTAGAAACAAATATTTCAGCCGTAGCAGTTGGAGACTTGAATATCTGTCTTCACGATGGACAGAACAACTAGACAGGACATCAACAAAGGGAGAAGACTTTAGCAACACTACAACCCAGATACACTTAATGGACATCAGTAGAATACCCACCACCAATGGCAGAATACTCCCCTTTTCTAGGATAGACCATATGTTAGGCCACGAATAAGCCTCAGGAAATGTGGAGAACTGACATCCTATCAGTTGGTCCTCCAAACACAATGGAATAAAATTGGAAATCAAAAAGAGAAAGAAATTTAGGAAATCCACAAGTATGTACAAATCAGACAACATACTCCTTAATAATCAGTGGGTTAAAGAAGAATCATGAACAAAATTAAAAAATACTAATGGAAACGAAAATGCAACATACCCAAACTCATGGGATGTGTTAAATTGGCACTTGGAGGGAAATCTTTGACTGTAAATGCCAATGTAAAAAGAAGACCTTAAATCAATAACCTAATTTTCTACCTTAAGACTAAAAAGGAGAAACTAAACTCAAAGCAAAAATTATGAAATTTAGAACAGAAATAAATGGAATACAACAGGAAAATAATAAAGAAAGTCAACAAATCAATTTTGAAAAGATCAATAAATTGACAAATCTTTAACTGATCCAGAAAAAAAGAGAAAAGATTCAAATTACTAAAATCAGGAATGAAAGAGGGAACACTACAACCATTCTCGCATAAATGAGAAGAGATTATAAGGGAACACAGTGCATAGCTCTATGCCAAGAAATTACGTAACAGATGAAGGGGACAACTTCCTAGGAAGACCAAAACCCACTGGAACAGACCATAGAATAAATAGAAGATCTAAATAGACATGTAAGAAGGAAAGAGATTGTGTTAGTAATTTTAAAACCTTCCACCAAGAAAGCCCGGGCCCATAGTTGCTTGGTGATTTCTACCAATCATTTAAAAAGGAATTAACACCAATCCTTCACAACGTCTTCAAAAAATGGACTTGCCTGCTCATTCTGTGAGGCTACCTTGAAGCCAAATTACCCTGAAGCCAAAACTAGACAAAACACATCATGAGAAAAAAATCTACAGGCCAGTATCTCTCATGAATGTAGTTGCAGAAATCCTCACTAGTATCTTAGCAAACTGAATGCAGCAGCATATAAAAAAAGATTATACACCACCACCAGGTAGGATTTATCCAAGATATGCAGTGTTGTTTTTATATCCAAAAATCAGTGAAATACATTATATTATTAGGTTAAAGAAAAACCAAATGGACATCTCAATGGATGCAGAAAAAGCATTTGACAAAATCAAACATCCTCTCATAGTTAAAAACACAACAAAACTCAATGAACTTTTAAGAGTTGGTCAGATGGGAACCTTCAACCTGCAAAGGACATCTATGAAAAACCCAGAGCTAATATCACACTCAAGGTGAAAGACTGAATGCTTTACTCCTAAAACAAGCAACTGGACAAGACGTCTGTCTCACCGCTTCTAGTCAATTGTCCTGAAGGCTCTAGCAGGACAATCAGCGAAGAGAAAGAAAAAGACATTGTGATTGGAAAGGAAGAAGTAAAAATATTTTCAGAAGACATGACCTTGTATATAAAAATCTTGAGGAATCCACAGAAAACCTTTTAGACCTGATAAACGATTTCAGCAAACATGCAGAATACAAGATTACAATAAAATTGTGTATCTTAATAAACACAGCTGGAAAATCAGCGTATATAAAGGTGCTCCATGTCCCATGTCATGAGGGGCATGCAAACTAAAATGAGACACCACTTCAGACATGTTAGAATTGCAAACATCCAGAACACTGACAACACCAAAGGTTAGCAAGGTTGGGGAGCAGCAGGAACTCTCCTACATTAGGGTGGGAATGCAAAACGTAGAGGCAATTTGGAAGACAATTTGACAGTTTCTTGCAAGACTAAACATCCTCTTACCATATGATCCAGCAGTCATGCTCCTTGGTATTTACTAAAATTGTTGAAAGCATGTCCACAGAAACACCTGCACATGGGTATTTATAGCAGCTTTATTCCTGATTTCCAAACCTTGGAGACAACCAGGATGTCTTTCCCGAAGTGGCCAAACCAAGGTCCATCCAGACCATGGAATATTGTTCAGCAATAAAAAGCAATGAGCTATGAAGCCATGAAAAGACATGGAGGAAGTTTGAATGCACATCACTGAGTTGAAAGAAGCCAATCCAAAAAGGCTACATGCCTTTTCAACTCTATGGCATTCTGAAAAACACAGACCTGTGGAGATAGTAAGAAGATCAATAGCTGCCAGAGGTTGGGGGTGGGGAGAATGGAGGAATGGGGGGGGTATGCAGAATGTTTAGGGTAGTGAAAATACTCTGTATGATACCATAATGATTGAAACATGTCACTACGTGTCTGTCTAAACCACCGAAGGTACAACAGCAGGCGTGACCCCCGATGTAAGCTCGTGATAATGTGTCCAGGTAGGATGCTCCTTGGTAACAAGTGTACTGTTCCGGAGAGTGATGCTGATAATGAGGGAGGTTATGCATGCGTGGGGGTGGGGCTTGATGGGAAATCTCTGTTCCTTCCTCTCAGTTTTGTTGTAAACCTAAAACTGCTCTAAAATATGAAAATTTAGAATTATTTTGTAAAGAATTTATTTATGTGAGAGAGAGAGCAAGCAAGCAGGGGGAGGAGCAGAAGGAGAAGCGGACTCCCTGATGAACAGGGGGCCTGATGCAGGGCTCAATCCCAGGACTTGGGATCATGGCCTGAGCTGAAGGCAGATGCTTAACTGACTGAGCCACCCAGGCACTCTGGAAATATTTTTAAAAGATTGCAATATTAAAAAAAAAAAAAGAGGATAGCCAAGCCAAGTGGTCAATAAATGTATGAAAGACTGTTAGGTGGCATCAGTCGCTACAAAGATGTAAATTAAAACCACACTACAATTGTACCCTAACTGTCCAAGGGGCCAAAATAAAAAAGACACAAAATAGACACAAAATAGCCAGTGTTGGCAGAGGTGGGGAGCAGTGGTCCCCCACCTCGTGCTGGGGTGGCGTGGGGACCGCCCTCCACTGTCACAGCCCACAGAATGGTGCGCATGTGCTCACCAAAAGACCCGTGCAAGAATATTTACAGAAGCACTCTTCATATTTCTTTGATTCATTCCCAGCGCCAATCCTGAAAATGCCGAAATGCCCATCCACAATGAAATGAGCCAAACGTGATCTGGTAAAACACAGGCGCTCCAGTAGTCATGTCATGTGTGATGTGTGCACAGACAATGGATGGTGAAAGTCAGTGAAGACCAACCAAGTAAGGACAGCCAAGGCCATCTAAAGCCTGCTGAGCAGGGGAGTGGACTGCCATCCCTTGTGTTTGGCAGAGACTCAAAGGCAGGCAGGAGAGTGGGAAAGTTCTATATGGAAGGAGGGAGGCTCCCAGTCCGCCCTGATGGAGGCAGGGGGCCAGGGGGGCTGGCCCAAAGCGCGGCAGTCTATCTGATTGGGTAGGGGCGTGTAGTTGGCTTTCTCTGTTTGATCCTAAGTTGGGAGTGAAGACAAAAATTCGAGAAGTTGTCAGTTACTAATCAAGTCTTGGCCACTGAGGGCCAACAGTTACAGAAGCTACCAAATAGCTTTCTGGACCGTCATGGGAGAAAGCAATCCACTTCCTGCGAGTCTGACTTCGGGCAGCCGGCGGCCTGGGCTGTTTCTTTCTGACAAGGGGGCCTGTTTCCTGGGCAGGTTGCTGTGAATGTGGATCAGGTTCTACTTCTATACATGGTTGACCTCTGGTCTGGCCATTGTCCATTTGTACATCCAAATGCTCAGACACATGAATAGTAAAGATGAGAGTGGGTTACATGTAGTGTGGGCGAATCCCATGGGTGTGATCGACTCTGTCGTCCCCACACGGTCCCATTGCACGACTAGAAAACAGGTAATATTATCCTGCAGTGTCAGGGTGTTAGGCAGCAAGTGGAGCCCAGCAGCTGTGGCTGGCGGGGACAGAGAGGTCTCTGTCTCTACGTTACACAGCTGGGTCGGTCTGTGAGCACGCATCGAGCTCTACACGAGCAACATGTATTTGGCCGTGTATGGGATTGATCTCACCACAACGTTAGAGAGAGTGTCGGGGGCGGAATCCATGAAGCTTCATTTGCCAGATATTAGAAAGGAAATCCATGGGTTACTTTTTTAAATTAAGTATTTTGTTAAATATTTTTTTAATTTAAATTCAGTTAGCCAACAGATAGTACATCATTAGATTTTGATGCAGTGTTCAACGATTCATTAGTGGACTAACACCCAGTGTTCGTCAGATCACGCACCCTCCTTCATGCCCATCACCCAGCGACCCCATGATTTAAACTGCCCGAATGACCTACGAGAGTTGTCTTCCTCTGATAGTCAAAAATATTGAGAGTGGTGACTGGAACTCCCATGGTTTGGGGAATGACAGGCACACGATGGTAAGAAGATGAAATACACTTTTTTTATACTTCAGAAACCTTTGTCCCCCGAGGAATTCAACATGTTTCCTATTTATGCTCAAAATTACCCAATTACATTCGCAAAGAAGTGGGATGGAGGGGTACCAGGGCCCGGTTTTGCAAAGCATGGGGTTAATTGTGCATATCTCATGGGTACAAACAGCCCCAAAGGAAGGTGTTTTTTCAGAAACTACTCAGAAATCTGTTGAAATGCCTTCATTTTCTTTCCATTTCTTTATTTCTAAACATTTAACCTGCTTAATCCCAATGGAAGAAAGACAGTCTCTTCAATAAATGGTGTTGGGAAAATCGGACAACTACATACAGAAGAATGAAAGTGGACCATTCTCTTACACCGTACACAAAGACAAACTCTAAATGGAAAAAAGACCTCTATGCGAGACTGAATCCATCAAAATCCTAGAGGAGAACATAGGCAGTAACCTCTTCCACATCAGCCACAGCAACTTCTTTCAAGACACGTCTTCAAAGGCGAGGGGAACAAAAGCGAAAACGAACCTTTATCTTCATCAAGATAAAAAGCTTGTGCACAGCAAAGGAAACAGTCAACAAAAGAAAGAGGCAACCCACAGAATGGGAGAAGATATTTGCAAATGACACTACAAAGGGCTGATATCCATGATCTATAAAGAACTCCTCAAATTCAACACCCAAAAAACAGATAATCAGGTCAAAAAATGGGCAGAAGACATGAGCAGACACTTCTCCAAAGAAGACATACAAATGGCTAACAAACACATGAAAAAAGGCTCATCATCACTAGCCATCAGGGAGATTCACATCAAAACCACACTGAGATACCACCTTCCACCAGCTAGAATGGCCAAAATTGACAGGGCAAGAAACAACAAATGTTGGAGAAGTTTTGGAGAAAGGGGCACCCTCTTACACTGTTGGTGGGAATGCAAGTTGGTGCAGCCACTTTGGAGAACAGTGTGGAGGTTCCTCAATATATTAAAAATAGAGCTACCGTATGACCCTGCAATTGCACTACTGGGTATTACCCCAAAGATACAGATGTAGTAAAAAGAAGGGCCATCTGTACCCCAATGCTCATAGCAGCAATGGCCGTAGTTGCCAAACTGTGGCAAGAACCAAGATGTCCTTCAACAGACAAATGGATAAAGAAGATTATGGTCCATATATACAGTGGAATGCTACTCAGCCATTGATGAATGATGAATGATGAATGATGAATGATGAATACTCAACATTTGCAACAACATGGATGGAACAGGAGGGGATTATGTGGAGTGAAGTAAGTCAAGCAAAGAAAGTCAGCTATCATGTGGTTGCGCTTATTTGTGGAGCATAAGGAATAACATGGAGGACATGGGGAGGAGCGAGAAATGAAGGGGGAGAAATCAAGATGGGAGACGAACCATGAGAGACTGTGGACCCAGGGAAACAAATGGAGAGTTTTAGAAGGGAGGGAGGTGGGGGGATGGGTGAGCCTGGTGATGGGTATTAGGGAGCCCTGGGTGTTATAGCCAACAGTGAATCATGGAACTCTACATCAAAAACTAATGATGTACTGTATAGTGAAAAACGTAACACAATACAAGAAAAATCCTTGAACTCAGACCTTTCCGCTGACCCCCAGAGACTAAAAACCCTCCTGGCAGGGTCTCTCTTTCCAAGGTGCAGGGTACTGTTCCCTCCCTCTGCACCAGAAGAGCTTGTATCCAGCCTGCGTGGCCCCCAGAGATGCCCTAGGCTTCCCTTCAGCGCCCTCTACAAATACTGAGCTTTGAGAAGTGGGGGGCCGGGGGGGGGGGGCGCTACGTGTCCCTTCGGCTCTCAGGACTCAGAGACTCAAGGAGCCTCTTAGCCTGGCGCAGCGGCATGAGCCGATTCTGGAACCTTCCTAGGCCCCAGGGCCCCTGTGTTCTGAGCTCTCTCTCAGCATAGGGGCATGCCCTGGGCTCCTCACTCTGACCCTGACGCCCACGGCAGGAGGCTGGCTCTGAGCCCCCCAAGCACAGGCGTCCCCTCCGAACGGCCCACACCGTGAGCCGCCGTGTCCACAGCAGGCGCGGGGGCGTCGGGTTTCGGGTGTGCGGGTGAGCCACGGTGCGCGAAGACGCGCTCCCGCAAGTGCCCCAGACCGAAGAGGCCGGGGACAGGCAGTACGGATGGGGGGGGGGGCGGTCTTTCTGGGAAAGATGACCTTGTGCCGAGAAGGCTTGGTTAAAAATCACCGGCAAAAGCGGGGCCAAGGCAAAGGCGAGCTCTGCGGGGAGCCGTGGCCGCTGCCCTCAGCGTCCGGGAGGGCGCGCGGCGCGGGGCGCAGGGCCCGGGCGCACGTGGGCTGGCGCGGCCGTAGGTTCCTCGCACCAGACCGTTAAACATTTGAACATAAGGTAGCATTTCCTTGATCATATCCCATACGAATAGCGATTTGCGCAGCCCTGCAGCCCAGTCAGGAAGGGGTGCGCTTCGCGATAGCGCGGCGGTGACAGATAGGCCTGCACCGAGGTGTCGCGGTGTCGCGCCGGGAGCGTAATAAATTGCCAGGAGCCGCGGAGAGGACAGTGCGCGCGCCTCCTCCCCCAGCAGCCAAATAACTCAGGCCGGCTCCGTAATTATGCTGTGTGAAAATATGGGATTAATTAGACGGTGCACGGACACGCTGTCCTGTCATTAGGGGCGGCTCCGCGCCCGGCGCTGCCAGCGAGCAGGGCCACCCGCACCCGGAGCGCGCGGCGGAGCCGAGTCTGGGTCCCTCCCGCGTCCGCCCGGCCCGGGGCAGGGCCCTCTGTCAAGTTCTTCCATCATTTTTACCGGCTTGAAAGAAAGGCAACGCCCAAAGAGGGCCACTTGTCAATAAAACCCATCCGTTTGAGGCCCCGAAGGGGGCAGGGAGGCAGGGGGGAGGGGAGGAAGGCGGCAGAGCCCACCCCACCCCACCCCTCCCGACCCAGGAGCAGTTTCAACTTAACCATTTGGCATCCTCGAACGACAGGCAATGCACCCCGTGTGGCCAGGGAGGGCCTCCACGCAAGAGGGACCCAGCGGGTGCTCAATGGCACGGGAGAAGCACCCAGAGGAGAGATTTCCAAACACAAAGGCCTTGAATTGCCAGGTCAGAGCCCCTCCGTGAGGTCCTGGTTTTCCTGCCCTGTCATGGTCTCAAACTATCAAGGCAGAGCAGCGCTTGCTGGCCTGCTTGGGGTGGGGGTCTTGGTGGTTTGGATAGGGTGGCGGTGGGCACACAGTGGGGGCTCCCCGGAGGTCAGGCCCTTAGCTTCCTTGTGAAAATTGGACGGGAGTCAGAGGCACTGAAGACCCACTGCTCAGAAGACCCAAGACATGCTGTCCCTTCAGGTAGACTGACGAGGGAGGGGCTGGCCTTTCCCTGCCCAGAACAGCACTCACGCTGCTCCAGAACCTTCTGGAAGATGCCAGCTGGATGAGTAATGTCTCAGGAGCTGAGAGGGAGACCTACCAGAGCCAGGAAGCCCACCGGATCTCTGCTTCCCCCAACACACACACACACACACACACACACACCCCACATTCACTCATATCACACACATGCACACCCAAGGCTTGATGGGCTGAAGTCCTTTGATGACCCTTCCCAACTATTTTTACATTTGGTTCTCAGAGTTTTGGGTGAGTTTAGAACTTGCAGTCACTGCCAGGATTCCTAACACGCCAAGAAGAGAGTGGATTTTATATGTGGGTTCCTCCAGACTCAGTGTGGGATTTTTGTGATTGTTTTCAGTTATCCGAGAGATACCCCCTTCCCCGAACCTCCATGGCCAGCCTATGAACGTCTGAATCTTATATTTTAACACAGCAGATCTAAGGGATCACTTTCATCTGCATTTCTATTCCGTGGGGAGCAATTAAGAGCAGAGAAGTCCTTGAAAACTGGGATTCAGCTTGTGGTGGGGGGGCGCGAGGGGCAGTGCAGAGGCAGGCCTGGGACAGAATGAGGGGCCTAGAGAGAGAAGAAAATGTGTCCATTAGAAAATAAAGTAATTTAAGCTGAATTACACTTAAAATGACCTTTGCAATAGGTAATAGGCAATCCAAGACAGGAAGAAGGAGCTGAAATTCAACAGACTGAAGTCTGCCCTGTGGCTTGAAAAATGGGGACTCCAAGCGAGGAAGAGGGAGCCCGGAAGGAGGGGGCTGTGCAGTGAGGGCTGGCAGAGAGAAGTCATTTCGTGGAAGGTGAGGGTCATTAGCAAAGGGAAAATGATTAGCAGGAAAGTTCTCAAAATCACAGGGACTTTCGAATGGAGCAGCCGCAGCAGTGTCAGGCCTGATAGTAATAAAAGTGATTTAGTGCGCGTGCCGTCTGCGCCGTCTGCAAGGAAGTCGTGTCCAGATAGAGCGCGATCGCTCGCCTCACAAGAGAGACGCGCTGGGTTTTTGTAAACCACATGTTGTTGTGCTTTAGTTGCATTGATCTACTCTGGATAAAACCCTCAAGGAAATGTGAATCTTTTTAGCAAAAATTGCTGCGCTGGAAGAGAATTCATTTCCACCCTCTTTTGGTTCATTTTAAAAACAAACGTCATGATTTTCTCTCCCCAGATTCACTTCTGGCAATGCCCACACCTTTCACCAGTTTAATTTCTTACTTTGTGGGGCATAGGTAATTTACTAAAGAATTTGTGTAAATTCAGAGAAAAGTGAAAAAAACGTAACTTTCGATTGAAATGAATGAATGAAAAAGTGCGCAGGTTTCTTCCGTGCGATTCACAGAAATGATATTCATTTATTGTACGATAGAAACTGGAAGCAGGAGGACAGGGCGATGCTGAGCCAGGGACGGAGCGGCGGGGAGCTTCCTGACTTGGATTCTGAGTTAGGAACAGAACACCTTCCTGAGTCGTTTCTCCTAGATTTCTAGTGAGGCAAATGGGCTGGATTTTAGGGATATTATTTCTCCATGTTGGTGCGTTTCAGAATTTCAGACTGACATGGGACGATCTGGAAGAGTGTCTCCAGGTCACTCTTGGCATGGCAACAGTCTCACACGCAGCCTGGATGCCCAACTCACCCTCATACCCTCCTAACTCCTGTGGTTTGTACCACATGGTAATTGGGGCACGAACGGCCAGCTCCCGAGGCGCTCACGGTCCAGGTGGACACACAGCCGACCAGCCGAGAGAGGTGAGTGGCTTCCTGACACTCAGAGATGAGGGGATAACTTTATAGTCTACCATCAGGAAAGGCCTTGCAGAGGGGAGGACATGGAGATGACAATGAACGACAAGGAAATCTTGGCTCTGTTGAGGGAAACTCCCAGAATCACAAGTACAAAGGTCTTGAGTAAACGGGGGGTAGGAAGACTCAGTGAGCTTGGCATGTTTGGAAACCAGACAAAATGCCTAGAGCCAGGAGGTGGACATGGACTTGGGACTTCTAAGTAGGCTATGGTGGTTTACAATGTCTACAAATTCTTTGACGGTCCGTTCAAATGCTGGACCCAAATTCCCCTCTCTTGATTGGAGTTGGTGAGTCACGCGCAACAACGGAATAAGGTGTAAGTGGTGGTGTGTGACTTTAGAGGCCAGGTCATAAAAGACCCTGCAGGCTCAGCCTCTCTCCTGGATCCCTGGGAAAGAGGCTGCCATGTTAGTGAAGACTCCCAGGTGGCCAATGGCAGGCTCATGTGCCGAAGCCGGTTGAGGGCGCCATCTTAGAAGTGGATGTTCCAGCCTCAGACAAGCCTTCCAATGACGACAGCCCCTGGGGACACCTTGATCTAAGCTCTCAGAGACCATGACTACAGCAACTGTGAGAGGATAAAGATGTGTTGTGTTAAGCCACCGAATTTTTGGGTGGTTTGTGCAGTAATCAGTAGCTAATGCAGATGAGAGGTGACACTGATTTATTTTTGTAAAAGGTCATCCTGGATTGCAGGAAGGAAATGGAAGCAAGAGAAGCTGTTGCCGCAGTCCAGGCAAGAGATGTCGGTGGCCATTGTAGGCACCCGGAGAGGGGCTATCTGGATGTGCAGTGCGTCAGGACGGCTCCTGGCTTTTGGCTTGAGCAACAGAGATAGCATGGTGCCATTCACAAAGCTGGGGAAACTTCTGGAGAGAGCAGGTGTGTGTGGATCAACAGTTCTGTTTAGAAGGGAACATGATGGCAGCAAATATTTTAAATTTATTTTTTAAAATGTATTTATTAGAGAGAGAGAGAAGGGAGGAGGGGCAGAGGGAGAAGAGAATCTCAAGCAAACTCCCCGCTGAGCACAGAGCCTGACGCGGGGCTCAGTCTCCCGACCCTGAGCTCAGGACCTGAGCTGACAAGAGTCGGACGCTTAACCGATGGCATCCCCCAAGCGCCCTGGCAGGAAACACTCACTGAGCACGTCCTCCTCGCCAGGCACTCTTCTAAGTGCTCTACTGGATTAACCGTAGCAGCATTGTAAGGGTGAGTCTATGAGAGATGTTAGAAGACGCTCGCCGATAGACACAATTCTATCTGACAGTGGAGGCAGCCAATGGAGGGTTGCCAAAGACTTTGGTATTACCCAAAGCATCAATTTCCAAACAAAAAAAATCTCCCCATTGTGACATATATTTAGTGCAGATTCTTTGGTCCTTCTGGGGCGAGTCCCAGAAATCTGTCTTAACAAATCCCCCCAGTCCTTCCGCTAAGAGAAGTCCAGTGTCCCAGTGTCCCAGTGTCCCAGTGCTCACAAACATGCTGGGTGGTTCTCATCGTGGGGCGGGACATCAGTCAGGGGAGTTGTGACGAGCAGTTTTACAAAGGTGAAACGGAATAGAATAGGAAATATCAGGGCGCATGAGAGCAGTACGGATAAGACCTGCTTTGTGAAACCTTTCTTCCAGTTATATCTAAATTTTATGTATGTATACGAGTATCAGTGTGAGCTCGCCATGAGAAATAACTATCCCCCTGGGGATAGAACTGTTGCAAAATCGCGGGTCTGGCACAGTCTTTGTGAAAAGCTGCTCAAGGGTTGTTGGGCATACTGGATTCCACACAAAGAGGAGCACCCCTCACCTGGCAGTGGGACCACGAGAGCCCCGGCAGGCTGTCTGTGCGGGGAGTGACCTCCCTCTGCTCCAGAGCTCTCAGACCCCCGGAGAGTCTCCTCCTGCCTGCACAGAGCTTCTCCTCTTGCCCTGACCACCTCCTTTGCTTGCAGCTGGAACCTCTCTCACCAGCTCCTACCTTCCCTGCCCTGTCCCGACCCTCTGGCCAGTGGATTCTTGAGGTATGTGTGATGCCAGTAGAGCTAACACATAAGCTTCTAGTAGTCTCCCATGAGGGGCGAGGGGAGAGTCATAGTGAGTGTATGGCCTTTCTTCACATGTGAACCTCCAGCAAGCCAGATGGTCCCCATTCCCCTCCAAGGAGCAAATAAAATCAGAGCTGGAAGGAGCCTTCGTGATCAGGCAGCATTACCAAGGCCTTCATTGACAGGCAGGAAATGCAAGCCTAGAGGTCTTAAATGACTTCCCCTGGGGTGACTGAACCCGAGGGACAGTCAATTTGTTCACGTGTAGTTGGCGGAAAGCAAATGTTGTCATTTACACGGATCCTGTCCGACTTAATCTCGTTCAGGGGGCTCAGGATATGGTCATGTCTCAACTTTTGAAGTCGTTATGGTACCCAGCCCAGAGCTGGTTTCATGGTAGACGACGAAGGGCGATTGGCTGACGAGGTGTTTCTTAAAGATGGTCACGAATATGACTCCTCAGATCATGTTTTTTCAATATTCAGAATTCGGGTCATATTTCAGGTGCACCAGATCAGACCCTTGTGTGCAGAGCTGGAGAGCCTAACTTTGGGATTCACTGATCTCAATTCAAGCATCCTTTGCGACCATCCTAGTGAGGTTGTGCTACTGGCTTCCAGCACTTGGAGACTTGAGAACTAGGTTAGTGCTGTGTCCCGACGTCTTTTCTAAGCCCTGCTCCAAGTTCCAGGAAACCTGGCCAGTTCTGCTTTTAGCACGGCATATCGTGATGGTGAGACCCATGTTCTTTCTCACTCATCTTGGCCCTGGGGCCCAGGATTTTGGGGTGGAAATATAGAGGGCTAACTTCCTGTCATTTACCACTGTTACCATAGGGAAGAAATCAAGTTCTAAGGTCCACAACAGAAGTCTATACTGGGGAGTTAAAAGGTCCAAAAATATTGCCTTTTCTTCCCCTTCCAAGTTGAGAACTAAGATGCCAAAGATGTGACAGCTTTATTGCTAATAAACTGATTGGAGGACTTGGCTTTAGATCTAAGGAGAATAAGCATTACTAACTTGCCCTACTGCCCGCTTCCTTCCCTCAGCAACACAGGGTATGCCTTGGGGAGCCCACCCAAGTTTGGAAAGTTTGGCTTGGCAGAGCAGACAGTTCCTTGGGCTAGAGGAGCTAAGAAAAAAAAAAAAAAAAAAAGAAGCAAATCACCCATTCTTGTAGGCTTTCCAAAGACTCCCTCTACAACACTGGGGCAGACATGAGTCAGCAGTTGGAAGAGAGACCACAGACTTCATTCCAGGAGCAATCCCTTCCTCTGAAGCACGATGCCAGGAAAAAAGAGGGTCGCCCACTGCTGTTGGGACCATCAGCACCCCTTCCTTCCTGCCATCAGTGAGACCATCATCTCAGACTCTCTCAGGTGTGCCTGCTGCTGAGTTAGCATGAGCACGTTGCATTTAGAGAAGGAGACTATGACCTCTAAGACCACTTACCTCAGCATCCCAGGGAGCCCCCAGGGGAAACAGGGCAGCCAACAGTGGTTGAACAAAATTCAGTGATGGCCCACACATGAAGTCAGTTGACACCCAACCTGGGTTTTCTTTGGGTTGGAAGACCCCTCCACCGCCAACTGACAAACACAAAACAACAAATTTAGAGGCCAAAAATGTTTAGAACTCAAGACAGAAGCTTAACACCGCCTTGCTCCTTGAGGGCAGCTGACTGCTGTCATTCCATGCCATTCTCCTCTCTTGGTGATGAATCATTCCACCATATGTATTTTTCCCGTCTTCTCCCTTTTTTACACACCCTAAAATTGAGCCCTGCAAACAGACTCAAGATGGCAGAGCGTGTCACAAAACCACTTGTGATGTAAAAGAGTCTACTGGTGGCTTCTGGCTGTTTCTGACTATTTAAATATATATTATAAAAGTTATTTGGTATGCAGTAGTATGTAATTTAGTCTCTTGCTCTGCTAACTAAACATGGCCAAGATGATTATTATATGGCTAATTGGTAGGAATTACCATCAGTCCATTTGAAGCAACCGACTCCGTCACTTTCCAAAAGCTGGGGAGGGAGGTGGGGTGTTAGCATTTCCAAGTGTGCATCAGAGACTGGGGACATGAAGTACTTTCATCCCACGGACTATGGACTGAAAAACCGTCTTTGTTTGGACATCCTGCACCATGGCCAGTGATTTGGCAATTTCCCGATGCTGTCAGGCATCTCTGGGCTCGTTCAGCAGGGCAGAGGGCCAGACGGGGGCATGGCGTAGAGCCAACTTGCCAGCCAAACCCGTCAAGTCAAATGGGAATCAATTCAAGTTGCTTGGCTTCTTGGATAGACGGAAGTATCACCACCACCACCCCCCCCCAAACACAGAATTATTCACTTCCTAAATCCTTAAGCATATTATTTATTTATTTTTAAATGTTCAGATAACGGCAGCTGTTCAAACACCAAATGTAGAAGCAGCCCTAGAAGCTCGAAGCTGCCAGTTCCTCAAGTCTGGCTGCTCTTTCACATCACAAGGCTGCTGTTGGCTTCGGCTCTGTCCCTAGGGCTCCAGCACCGAGAATCCGGGATGTTGCCCCAGGATTCTGAAGCAAGATGTCAGAGGCTTTTGCAGAGCAAAATCCAATTTCAGGTGCTTTTCTCTAAGTTTTCCTCCCATAGTGGTGGTGGCTGCCTGTGCCCCAGGACCCTGGGCACAGCTCTCTCTCCACCCAAACACCCAGCTCAAAACAGCCAGAGCAACACACTCTTGCTATCGCCTCCTTCCCTTTTCTCTTATGCTTCCCCGTGGTGGAGGGGGTGGTGGGGGACCATGAGGACAGAGTCCGAAGCCTGTGCTAGTTTGCCATCTAGGCAATAAATGGTTGTTGCAATTTGTTGACACTCAAATTAGGTGTCATTTTAAGATGCTGTTTACTAACCTCTTGTTAGGACAGAGGATTTAGTATGCTCATCTTAACTACCCCTTTCTCTCCATCCTGGCTGCTTAATTATAGTACAATTTTTATTAAAGTCATTTCAGCATGAATACGATGACTGTGGAAACACTGTTCACTGTGGAGCCAAGTGACTTGATTTTCTTTCTGGCACATTTGTTAGCTTCTTCTAGAATTAATATTACCTCGCTGTTTTTATCACCTTAGATTGCTTTAGATGCTGTCACTTATTCTTTCCAAATGATCCAAATTTTTAAACACGTTTTCCATACAAATGAATGCATCAAGCCTTCTATCAGTTCCATTCCTTTTTGCTTAGAGCCCTCCCTTTATCTGCTCCAATGAGCTCTACCCTGAAAATATCCCTTGTTGCCCCTATGTTGATCTTTTGTTCCCAAGTCTCAAAACTATGCTCTCTTCTGGAAGAACGTATCTTTCAATTGCTTCATGAAGAAAGGGTACAGCGGAGGCAAAGCTTTGGAGAGACTGCATGTCAGATAATGTCCTCATTTTACCCATATGTCTGACTGATAGTTCAGCTGGATATAGAATTCTTCTTTGACTGTACAATTTCTCTTTGTATTTTGAGGAATTTTTTGACGTCTCATACCCAGAATTGTTTTTCAGAAGCCTGATGTCATTCTGATTTCCTTTGTGTGATCTCCTTAGGATACCTCCGTGAAAGTTTTTGATTTCGCATATTCTAGGGTTCTGAAATTTCGTGTTGACAAGCCCAGTATATGTCTCTTTCATTCATTATGCCCGGAACTTAATGGGTCCTTTCTAGCTGGAAACCCTGATCTCAGGCTGGTAAATCTTCTTGAATTAATTCTTTGATCGTGTCCTTCTTTCTGTCTTCCCTATTTTGCCTTTCTAAACCTTCTTTAGTTGGTTCTGGATCTCTTGCACTGGATATTTTAACTTCCTGATTTGTTGTATCACCTAATTGAACTTCTTTGTCTTTTGGTCCTACTTTCTGAGGGCTTTCTTCACTTTGTCTTCCAAAGATGGAATTTTTTAAAAATGACATCTATTTTATTTATAATTCCCTAAAGATATTTTCTTGTTCTCTTATGGTTATTTTTTTAAAAATATAGAAACACATTATTATTTCATGGAAACATATGTTTTCTTATTATGTAAGTGCAGTTTAAAAATTTTTCTTTTTAAGTATGTTTCTTTCTTTTTATTTCTCCTCTTTATTCTCGATCTTTATTATTCATGTTAGTCCCTGGCCTTATGTCGTCCATATTTGAATGAGGCCTTAAGGCTGACTGAAAGTTCTCTGCGGGGTCTTTGGCAGTTGGCCTTCACTTCAAAGTGACCTGACGACAGTCAGCCCTTTCACCAGGAAGTCCTTGAGTATCTGTCTGTGGAGGTCTCCTCGTAGGACAGTTCAGTTTCTCCAGAAAAGAAACCTCTGGTCTTAGACCAGCAGGTTGCATATTTGGCTTCCCTTGTACCGGAGCCCAGCAGGAGAGAGACTGGAAGTGAATGTCATTTGATATGTAGAATTTCTCCTAATCCTATTTGATGTGTGGCCTCTCCCACTCTTTGCTGGGTCCCCAGCTCAGAGCGTTTCTGGCTGGATTTCTCCAGAAGAGAATAAACTTCCAGTTGTCCTCTGGATGAGGAAGTGGGGGAGGGTACCTGTCTGGCTACAGAGGTCAAGTGGAGGGGGACCTATTTGGGCCCAGCCCTGCCATCTGCACTGTCTGGAGGACAGCTGCGTCCACTTCTCAGGGCTCTGGGATGCGAGTCAGCATGCTGCTGGCTGGGACCTTCCCTGCTGGCACTGAGGGAGGCTCCAGTCTCTCCGGTTTGCTCCGCCAGTACCACTCCCCTTTCACCTTCCCCGCAACTTATTTTCATATGAGCTCTTGTGGCTTCTCTTACTCTCTCTTTGTGGGATTATACCTTTCAGTTCTTTGGCTCTGTTTTTTGTGGGTTGGGGGTGGGAATGCATCCAGGTCTGGGTTCCATCCTCACGCGCTGCGGAGAAGGTGTTGATGGGTATTGAATGGGTATCGGGGACGTGCCCAGGTCAGGGGAGCAAGCACACTGGAAGCCACAAAACCCAGACTGTCTTGTGCCCTCATGGAACCCTCCCTCTTGTACTGCCAGAGCCGGTGAAGCCAACTTCAGGCCGCTAAGCCCAGTTCTCTCCTGACCGTGAGTGTCCAGCAAAACTGCCTCAGCTCTGGTCTGAAACCTCCTGAGAGTCAGGGAGTGGCAAGAGCAGAGGGGATTGCTGGACATCGGGGGGCTTTGGTGGGGTGGGTGGGGTGCAGGTGAGCCGCTGTGTCTAGAAAGAAAATGCTAGAACTTCTATTTCTATGTGTTTTATTAAAAATTCAGAAGAGACCTCATGGACATGGATGGGGACCAGTTTGTGAAGCAGCCACAGTCACAGGTTTGCTGAGGGCCGAGTGGGGGCCACAGGGCAGGGCGCGTGAGCCTGGCTAGGTGGACCTACAGATGACAATGAGTGGTTTCTACCAAGCTAACCCCACTAAATGGACTGAAAAACGTGCATTGGAGAGGGTCCCCCGAAGTAGCCCCCGGGGGACTCCTTTCTCCTCTTACCGTGCACTATGGAAGCAGCTGACGCTGTCACACTAGGTCTCGCCAGAGGGCCACGCGTGTCCAGCAAGACTCTCAGATATCCATCTACATCTGCTTTTTGAGAAGATGAATACTGTTCTAATATACAACGATAGTGGACAGCCTTTTGGTTCAGGCACACAATAAAACACGGTTTGTTTTATCCACGTTACTTGGAAAGCTCCGTTTTCATGTTTGTGTTACGTTTTCAGTGCAATGTGTATATAGAAAATATATGTTATGTCACATTTACTCATACATATGTCGGGTGTGAGTTCATTTCTTGCTTTTTATCAAGGGGTGTGTGAGCCACTGGAAGAACACAGGCTGAGGAGAAGCCAGGAGCCTCCCCACTTTCCCACAAGCGTCTTCATCCTGCGGAGTGTTGGTGCCCCTAGGACTTCTCAGGTTGGCTTAGGACTGGCTCTGTCTCACCCGCTCTCTGCATCGTGTGGAAGACGGAAGCCAAGTCAGCCCGGTGGCGGGAAGGGGTGCGTGCCCAGGGCTTCGGGGTGACCCTAGGTCACCTCCTCTCACACACCAGCACCCGTGCACCTGGTCAAACTTAAGACCTGCCGGGCGTGCCCTTCCACGTTCCCAGGCCACAGCGGCTGAGCCTGCAAGCAGGTGACTGTCCCCGCGAAGACAGTTTGAGCAAAGCCCAGCCTTCGGGGAGCTGATGGCACAGACGCCAGTGCTCATCCACCTCCTGGCTGGGGGCGGGGGAGGGCGGCAGGGGAGGCCGGTACCCCAACTCCCCATCCAGGTGCTTGTGCAGGAGCCTGCAGGAGGCCTTGCCCTTGACCACCCTGGCATCCTGCTCCTGCGCGGGGCACTCGGGCAGCAGGCAGGGGAGGCTCATCCCCTTCGGAGGCTCAGGGAAGGCTCCGGGCACGGAAGCCCGAAGGCATCAGGAGGGAAAACCCTGGAACGCATCAGTGAACGGACGCAGCTTCACAGGCAGAGAGACGAAGGAAGGAGAGGCGCGTCGGAGCCCAGGCCCAGCTGTCCCTGCCGGAGGAGACCAGCCTGGGGCTGGCATCTGGATCTCACAGCTCCTGAAAGCTGCCGCCGCGCCATCTGCCGAGAGACTCGAGCCCGCTGACGCTCCAGTGACAGGACAGGACACGCGGTGGCAGATTTCCCGACAGAAAGACAGCGCCGGCTGGGCGTCCTCCTGGCTCCGAGAGCAGGGAAGCTGCGCCAGCCTGGCTCCCAGAACCGTAGGTGCCCCGGAGCGGCCCGCGGAAGGGGTGGAAGGTGTCCGGCCCCATTGCCTCCCCTCGGGACCGACCCGACTGCCCAACGGAGCGCACGACAAATGCTGGCGGCTGGGCAGCGCCCGTGGGAACCAGGGGGCAGGGCACCCTGCTGCCTGTCGCTGCCTGGGTGGCGTGGGGAGGTCGGGAGGCCCCCCGGACTGGCCGGCTGCCGAGCCGGGGGGTCCTCCTCCTGTTTCCCTCCCGGTACCTGCCCGTCCCTCTGAAGGCCTCAGCCCAGGTGGGCAGGGGAACAGTGTGCATGGGCCCCACCACCAACCAGTGTCCCCCCACCCTGACAGACCATGTCAGGGGGGCCCTTGGCACAGAGGGGGCATCATGGCCCATCAGCCCTGCGGGGGCCGTGCATGAATGTGCTCGAGCCCCCCGGCTGTCTGAAGGGCTGCGGTGTCCACGGGCGCACAGTTGGGAGCTGGTGACACAGTGAAGGGGCCTCTGCTGTGCATTGTGGGGCCCGGTCCTTCCCCTGTCCGGGGTCTGTGTCAGGGTTTGGGGGGGA
This sequence comes from Mustela nigripes, assembly GCF_022355385.1. Classification (NCBI taxonomy): domain Eukaryota; kingdom Metazoa; phylum Chordata; class Mammalia; order Carnivora; family Mustelidae; genus Mustela; species Mustela nigripes. The sequence goes on along the minus strand of NC_081564.1, from coordinate 87,894,759 downwards.
TTCTGAGCGAGGTAATGGAAGTGGAGAGCCTGGCGCAGAGCCCATCACCTCGAAGTCACTGGACAGGCCCCAGGGCAGCGGCTGCACGGGGCTGCACAGGGCTGGGGTCCCCTTGGCTTTTTGCTGCCATGTTGGCTACTATGTTAAAGCGGACTGAACAGTGCTGAGCGACTTCTGTCCTCGTGGAAGTCTGCTTGGGCTTCTATGGGACACGCGTCTGTGGTCTGAGCCCCTGGGCTGTCCTAGACCCTGAGACCTGAACCTGGCTGTGGAGCCCAGGCCCCATGGGCTGGGGGCCAGGCGCCATGATTCGTGCTCCCCTTCCTCCCGGCAGAGCTGAAGCGCTTGGTCCTTTGATCCTTCGTTCGTTGCTGGCTTGTGCTCACCTCTCAGGTGCAGAAGGGCCTGCCCACGCCCTCTTCCTCACTCCATCGCCTGCAGGAGTGACGCTAGTGCCTGTCCTCACACGCACACGGAACGAGCTCGATTCGCTCTGGGACAGGGGCAGCCGTCCATCCCTCGGGGTACCCTGACATGCAGCTTCCCTGCTCCCCGGGCTGACGAGCACATGTTCCCACTTCCTGCCCCCCGGGGTCTGAAGCCGGCAGGGGACGCTGCGAGGTCCGCAAGGGCCTCCTGTCTTCCCAGGGGCTTGCTGAGTGACAGGACCTGGCAAACAAGTCACAGGCATCGTAGGGCATCGGGCAGCATCCCTGGTCTCCACCCACGTTCCAGTGGTCGCCCCATACACCCAGTCAAACAGCGCCCATCCTGGAGCCGGGCCCTTCCCATATCACGATCACACTGTGGGACCACTCGCGTCCCTTATAATGAGGAAGACTCGGTGTGCCCCCCCCCCCCGCCCCGCCATCTGGCATGTCAGCGCCATGGACACCATACCGGTGACTGGAAACTCTGCCCCTGGGGATTCCTGGACACCTATGGTTGCTTCCAAGGGATCCTGGGGCTTCTCTCCCCAACACTTGCTCCGCTGAGATGCATGGTTGGATCTATGACACAACTGACGCCTCCCAACTTCAGACGTACTGCGGTGTGGCCGACTGTGAACAGTTTGGCCTCATCAATCATGGGACGATTTCTTGCCTCTTGGTGCTTCTCTCTAGTGTCCAGCGGACTTCACCTGGGGAGGCATCGGGGATGCAGCTGTGCGGACAAGGAAGCTTGAGGTCTGCAGCTCACGTGGCCCCCATGCATCATTTCCCGCTGGGGTCACAGAGCTCTCTCCAGGAAAGGTCATGATCATCCACGACCAACGAGAACACTGGGATTTCTTCTCACTGAATGTCAAGGAAGGAATCATGGGTGGGATCAGTAGCACTGGCCTCGGGGCCAGAGAGACATCAGGAACACGCAAACAGAATACTCATTTCAGTAGAAGAAAAGATACCTCGCCCAGCGCTATGCGCTGTTTCCTTTCGATCACGACGATTAACAGGAAGAGAAAGTCCCCTCTGCCGTCTACTGTTGATAAAATCCTGGAAGTCCCCTCCACAAGCACGACAGGATGGTGTGCGAACCTGACTCGGTGCCTCTTGTGGGATTTGGTCTCAAGACCCTTCTTGTCAAGAAACGTTCTGGCAAAAGGTGGAAATAAGCAGAGAAGGGTGTGTGGAGCCGAGTCAACCAGTAAGAGAATGTGTGAGAAGCATCCGTAGTTCCACTGCTGCCAAGGAGTTTTGTGGAGATGACGGCTACCAGGACGGAGAGCCAGGACGGAAGCAGCAGCTGACGAAGAGCCGAGAACTCCTGTGTCTACCCGTTCCTTCGGAGGGACAGCCTGCCTCCTGTGTTCCCAGCTCTGCCCCGGAGCTCTGTTCGCCATGTGGAGCTGGAGGACAGGCCGGCCAGACTCTGCGAGGGCCAGAGGTCAGGAAGGGTGCACCTACAGCCCACAGCGGAGGACCTTCCACTTTCAAACCTGTCCAGAAGTCACGTACAGGGCTGGGATCGCTGCCCCCCGACCCAGGGAGTGTCCCTCGTGCTGTGGCCAGACCCCACACCCCACTCCGTGGAACCTTCTACATGTTGGGGAGAGGCTGTGGCTTGTTGAGTGAGTCACAGTTTGGGTCTGGGTTATGGGCTGGGAAGCCATGTCCTGTGATGGGCAGCATATAGTGGTTCTGCAGTTAAAATACCCGCTTGCCCTTAACGTGGGGCTAAGGTGGCAGTCGGGGCTGAGCGGGGCTGTGGCATCTCCTTATAGACTTTGGCCCCATTCCAATCCCAGCAGGATGGCAGTGAAGATCTGCTGAGGCCCTGGGGGACAGCAGGCCTTCCTGCGGAGGGACCCCTTCCCAACCAACGCTGCCCAGCCGGCTGGTGCAGTCCTTGTCTCTAGATGCGAATGCAGTTTGGAAACTGAAACTCAAAACTTTACTCTGCATTGGTTTTTATCCCTCTGCTTACGAAGTGACCAGAAGGGTGATGTGAGGTGTCCCGGAGAGCGCAGACAACGGTGCCAACAGAGCAGACCAGTCCTGCTTGCCGCGGCTACAAGTCAACTTTCCATGGGGCTGGGAGCCAGGCCCGAGTTTGGTCATTCTATTTTTTAAAATTTAAATTCAATTAATTAACATGTAACATATTATTAGTTTCAGAGGTAGAGGCCAGTGATTCATCAGCTGCATGTGACGCCCAGCGCTCATTCGTCACAGGTCCTCTTTAATACCTATCCCCCAGTCACCCCGACCCCCACACCCACCTCCCCTCCAGCCCTCGGTTTGTTCCCTGGAGTTAAGAGTCTCTTATGGTTTGTCTCTCTCTCTTCTCCTATGATCCTCCGTTTTCTTTCTTAAATTCCACATATGAGTGAAATCATAAAATTGTCTTTCTCTGACCAACTTATTTTGTTCAGCATAATACCCTCCAGTTCCATCCAAATCAATGTAAATGGCAAGATTTCATTTTTGATGGCTGTGTAATATTCCACTGGATATATACCCCCAAAGTATGGAATTAGCTCATTTAAAAAGAATTTATTAAAAGGTATTGAAAATGCAGGACCATGGAGTAACAGGCAAGCGATTGCTGGAGAGATCTAGAATGGATTCATCAGAATCTGGTAATGGGCCTTGGTGACATGTGCTTACCTAGGTGATTCCACTGAGGCTAGGCCTGTAGGACCTCACACACTTGGTCCCATGGAGAGAAGAGAAAGCTTAATCCTGCCCCGGACTGAGGGCCCCAGGAGTTTCGGAGAAACGAGGTTCTCTATCTCATGCTTATTTCTCAAGGCGAAGGTTCGAGAGGTCTCTGCTTCATTTCTGGGACAGACCTGGAGACAAAGACAGGCAGCAGGGATGACATCGCTTACCTCCGGCTTCTGGGGGCACTTCAGCGGTCTTCATGATGCTGTGAATCTGCTCTTCTGAAAACAGCACAAGGGTGCAGGTGCCAACACCCGGGCCCCAGCTCTAGAACCCCACCACGGACCCCTCGGCCACGAAGGTCACGGAAGTCCTTCCCATAAGACGTGTTGGCTTCGCACACTCAGCTCGAGCGCCCAGCGACCGGACACCGCAGTTCTGTGCTGCGTTCAGCGCGGGCTGCGAAGGGACCCCGTGCGAGGAGGGAGCAGTTCGAGAGCGGGGCCGGAGGGAGGTTCGAGAACGGCGAGCCCCCCTGGCTGTCCCACCCTCCCCGACCGAGTTCCCACAACACTTGTTTCATGGGGTTACTTCTTGCGGTGACAAAGCATTATCCCACGATGGAAAGCCTGAGCTCCAATGATGAAAATTGCCAAGGGAACAATCAGGAGGAGAACATCAGCTCTTGCCCTTCTGTGGAGATGTCAGGTACCCGTGTCACCCTCCCACCTCACAGGGGGACACGGGTACACGACGACAGGCTGGGGTGAGAGCAGGGGGCACCGGCCCTGGACACGGCAATGCCCCGGGGTGGGGGGGCACACACAGCGCCAGCGGCCCCCACTTGTGGCCCTGGGGCCCCTCCCCCGGCCTGCTCCTCCGCTCGCTCTTTATCTCCAATTATGAAGCAGCGCCAGGTTTTGTAGTCAGCCACTGCCACGTCTCCAAATGGCTTTTCAGTGTCAGGCCTATCAGGAAATTAACTCATCACGCAGTGACAGCTGCTAATTTTTTCCCCTTACATGTCAGATGGATCGCCTGCCGAAGCTAATAATGAATCACCAATCCCTGATTAGAAGGTGCTTCCGAAACGTATAACTGCCATCTGAGCTAACTTTTTTCTTCATGTAAAATGATCTCGCCCTGGAGGAGTGGAAAGCGGACTGTGCTCGTTCAACAGGACGGGCCAGGAGGAGCTGCTGAAGTGAGCCGTGTGCTCGTGAAATCACGGGCGGATGTTCGGCAGCGAAAGAAGGGACAACTTGCAGCTCCTTTCTCGCTTGGCTGCGCAGACCACCTTTCCGGTGTCCTAGTTCCCGTCCTAGACCCGGCTCTGGGCTGGGCTCCCGAGCTGGTCCCGAGGGTCTTCCCCAGGAGCCGGGATTCTCCCTCTCTGCCTGGGGAAACAAAAGGTTTGATGGAGCGCAGAGATTCGAATACTGTGCTGGGCGCCGGGCTCCCAGGCCGTGGGCCTCGGGCCTCCACAGGGTCTCTGCTGTCATGTATTAGGGGCTCGAGCAGAGACCCGTCACCGTCTGTCCTCTAGGGCTCCGGGTCCGTGTTTCTGGCCTGAGCAGACGTCTGGAACTGGCCACAGCCCACGGATGTGACCGTCGCTCATTCCCTTGGTTCTTGGCAGAAAGGCCGTCCTCGGCACCCCTCGCGGGAGGCGGGCTGCCTTGCTCGCATGCTGCGGGGGAGGTCTCAGGGCATCCTCCCGCCTGCCCTCCCATCGTTACAACTGTCCAGGGGCTGCGGAAGCATCCCAGAGGGCTGCCCGCTTCGGTCACCACATTTGGTGACAATGACAGGCGGTGCTTAAAGTCTAACTCTCCACCCTGCCCGGCAAGCTTCGGGCGCAGAAGGTGGACCTTGAATGATCCCTCCATGTCGACGTGGGCAGGGCAGTGGGTCCCCTGCAGGCCGGACGTCCCTGAGGCTCCGTCTGTCGTTGAATCGGCTACAGCTTCGGACAAAGATGGCCTTTCTGGATGACAGTCTCCAGGTAACTACTTCGCTCTGTTTTTTGCTTTCCTAAAGCATGACTGTTTTCTCTAGCTAAAACCCCGAGGGAGGTTAGAAGCTTGCCTCGGTCTTCTTGGCAGACACTCCCCGCTGCAGGAAGTGCGCCCGGGTCACGGCATCGGCCACGCCTCACTATTCTGTGGCACGCGGGTGTGTATGTGCTTCTCTGACTCCCGTACATCCCGGGACTTGGGTAATGAGAGAGCAGAGAGAGGGAGCGCGAACCCCGCGCTACAGGTAATTACAGGATACGCTCGCTTACTGAATCCTCTGCAATCCTTCCGAGCCCCGGAACACCTTCTGTACAGCTTTTTTATGCAAAGGCCTGCTCTTTTCATTGTGCATACAACGTGATTGCTGGTTTGACACTGCAGGCTACACTGGTTTTATGAAGGATTAAATGCCACCTGAGACATATTTATCCTAAATAAATCACGAACGGTAAACTGCAGCATGTCGGTGTCGACAGCCCGGACTCGGGCAGAAAGGTTAGCCGTACAGGACGGAGCACCGCTAGGAATTAGCATCTGAGCCGAGGGCCATGAGCCGCAGCTAACGGGAGGAATGATCGGGAAGATATATTTTCACCGGAAAACATCCTCCCCCATCCCCAGCCCCCGGCTGCTGCTGGTGCTTCTTTTCTTTTTTTTTTTAAACATGTATGAGGAGCTGGGAGAGGGGCATCACTTTATAAAGGTCACCTTCATCCCCATCACACATGGGAGTTGATCCTGTCACTGTTTGCTGAAGACAAGTGTTTAAGAAGAAGCCGATTGCCCTGCCATTTTTAAGAAACACGAGCTGGTCATGCTCAGCTAATTATGACTCTCGGTGTCAAACTTGAAAATTTACCTTTCATTTTTTTGGGGGGAAGGGAGAGCCATGTCAAGGGAGGTGGCCCCGGGACGGCCAGACGGCAGAGCAACAAGGACCGGGTTGGGAGACGTGCGCTCCCAGCCAGTGCTCCCAGGGAGGGACCTCACGCTCAGAAGGGGCTGTTTTCCCTTCCTTTTTCTCTCATGTCTGCTCAACATTTTTAGATACTAACTGTGACAGAACTAGCTATTGTCACCAGAATGTGCCTGGGCCACGTGCCAAACCCTCAGAGGACAGCACGAGGCCGCGGGAGGCGCCCTGGACGGGGCCAGAATGGGAGAAGCTGCCGCGTCGGAGGAAGGCCTCGTGCTCTCTGGTTTCTACAGCTGCCCATCAGCCGGCTGCGGGAAATAAGAGAACCTCATTCTCGTTCAATGCTATAATTTTATTTCAAAGGAAAAAAAAGGAACAAAACAACCTTTGCATTTGGGGATGGCGATTGTTTTTACAGGTTTGGAAAAGGAAGAAGAGCGATCATACGGCTGAGTGAGTTGTGAGCCTTGTATTCCGTGGTTGCAGTGAACCCACAACGGAACACGGACGAGGCCAGGGCTGCGGGGGGCACAGCGTCCCACAACTAACGGTTAATGTGCCCGCCTTTGCACGGACGTAAATCACAAACCCCGCAAAAATGGCATCAGTATGAAGAAACAGTCATCATAAAAGCAAAATATCAGTATGAACACTATTTTCCAAAGTGCACATTTCATATATAGACTCTATTGTATGAAATGAAGTCAAAATTAGAAGCACTGGGTTGTCTTAACCAAGGTATATTTTCATCCAATAGAAACAATCAAGGCTTTCCTCAACCATAGGCTTGAGGTTTCTTTCAAGCAGATGCACCCAGAGCTAGGAACAGCCCCGCCGCGTCTGGGGAGAGGAAACTGATGCGCGAGATGGGTCGCGAGGCCTCCCTCTGGTCTGGGGTCACCGCGGTCCTACGATTTCAGAAAAACAGACAGGGACGGGAGGACTTGTAGCGGCAGTTTTAAACCAAATCTATAATAAACTGTTAAAAGGGCTCCATGCTGGACGGCACGAATAGGCATGTCTCAGGCCGCAAGATACACCGTTCGGACTTCTCCACCACGAGGCACGGTCCTTGATAACAGAAAAGGGAAAACATCTGCGGGCTGGGCAGGGGGTGGAAACAGAAAACAACATGACTTCTCAGCACAGTGGCCAGAGCAGAGGGAAAAGACCAGTCACAGGAGAACCGAACAGGAATCAGGCTCCGCTCCAGCACCCCCTCCCCATATCCCCCACCCAGCCATTCCCGAGGCATGCTCTGTGCCCCCCTGGTCCTGTGGGGGCTGCCACCCCTCCGGAGGGCCATGCCACTGTCCGGGAGCTGTCACACACACGGTCCTGGGGTGGCCAGAGCCGCTGGCACCTACCAGGGCCGAGCGTGAGGATCGGCAGCCTCAGGCTTCCTGCAGTTCGTTCCTCTCTCTTTGGCTCTGAATGACGGTCGCGGCGGGGGAGCCGTCCTGGGTGTAGATGACCATACTCGTCAGCTGTTCGGCTCCGTTCGGGACCATGGCCTCGGCGCCAAGCGCGGCCCCGGCCTGCAGGATCTCCCGGGAGCCGGTGGCCTCGATGACAGCGTGTGAGTACACGGCCGCGTCGTCCTGCATGCCCGGTGGCAGCTCGGTCACGATGTAGTGCGTGGCGCCATCGGGGAAGCTGCCAGCGGACTCCTGTACCATGGCCTGGACTAGCTCCTCTGTCACGATGATCTGAGAGATCTCACCGTCGGACTCGGCCAGGTCCACGTGCTGGCTGTGCGCCTCGGCCTCCTGCATGACGATGTGCGAGCCCTCGCGGGCCAGCATGTGCACGGTGCCCTCCTCGTTCACGATGACCTGCGTGACACCCTCCTTCATGAGCCGGCCGGCCGCCGCCGACTCGCACACGGCGAACTGCAGCACGCCCTGTGCCACCTTCTTGAAGGCCACCTGGGCGCGCTCCTGAGGGACGGCCACGGCCGAGGGCCGCGCCACCTGGGTTAGCACCTCCATGGGCTCCCCGGCAGCCGCGCCCCCCCGAATGTCCTGGAACACGTGGATCTCGGGGCCCTCGGGCTGGGTGGCGGCGGAGGGCGCCTCCTGCCCGGGCAGCTGGACCAGCATGTCTCTGGGGCCGGACCTGCTCTTCTCGTGGGGCACGGCCCTGCCTTCTGCACCCCCCAGCTCGGTGACCGCACACAGCAGGGCATCCAAGGCCGAAGCCGTGTCAGGCGGGGGGACACCGGCCTCAGTCAGGTCTAGAATCTCCTGCTTGGTCACCTGCTGAATCATGGCCCCGCCTGGACTCAGGGGCTCATCCACGCCGTGGCCGTCCACTGAGCCTCCCACGACCACCACCTGCGTGGCCCCGTCGGCCAGCGGCTCGGGCAGGACCGGCCCAGGCGCCACGCCGCCCACGTGGGCCCCGCTGGGACTCGCGGCAATGACCTGCCCGTCTTCCGTGATGTGCACCACGCGGGCCACCTGGCCGGCCAGCGCCAGCGTCTGCAGCGTGGCCGCGGCCGTCTCCTCCAGTGAGGCGTCGAGGGCGAACTCGCCGTCGTAGCCCTGGATGATGATGAGCTGCTGCACCTGCTCAGGCGCCGCTGCTGGCCGCCGGCTGCTCCTCAGGGGCCTCTCCTTGATGGGAGATGCCTCCGCCAGGGCGGCCGCCGTGAAGGGGCTGTCCGTCTCCACGAAGGTGGCTCCTTGGCCCTTCAAACGGCACTCGTAGGACTTGGACACGATGCCTATGGGAGACAGGGACCAGTTAGAGCCGAGACAAAGTAAGACAACGCCTCAGCAGTAACAGCACAGTCGGCCGCACTCCGCCGCCACCCCGGGCCCGTCCGAGGCCCACCGTGTACGCGGACGCCGGTGGCTGGGCTCCCGCTGTGGGAGCAGAAGCGGGCGACGGGAACAGGCGTCCTTCCGTCCTCCTGGCTGGACTGTCCAAACACCACGGCTACCAGCCGGCTCGTGCTCTTCCAGCTCCGAGGGAAGGAGTGTGGCTACTCCCCTCGTGACCGTCATTCCCAACAAGGCATGAGTCACTGGCGGGAAGTGTGGATCGGTAAGCAGGGCATTGTCTTCCGACCCAAAGGCACGTCTTTTTGTGAGTTCAGGAGCAGGTGGAGGGCATGGGATGCACACACACACACACCCTCCCAGCGTCACCTGTGATACAGGCCGATGTTCTTTTAATAACTTGACAGGGTAAAATAGGACTGAAAACGGTAATTGTTATTCCCATCAAGACAGACTGACTCTTTAAGCAGACTCCCTATTTTCATCTTTAAATCTCAAATTCTCTACCAGTGTCCTTACTGGAGCCTCCTCCACACGAAATGAGAGAACAGCCCGTCAGTGGTCTACACGGGAGGGTCTCCTAGCCCAGTGGCCACCGCAGCTCTGAAACAGTCCACGCACTCTCTAAATTGTAGGTCAGTTTAAAAAAGCACTGCTGACCCTTACAAAGTAAAGTAAATGGTGAGAGTGCGTGCTGCTCGCATCCCTGAGAGACAAGAGCACTTTGTTCTCCACGTCAGGGCCCCGCCGCGAGAGCGCACCTTTGTCACCAGGGTCCACACTGAGTACAGAGCCCAGATGAGGCCCATCTCCAGTGGGTGTGGGCTCTCGGGCAGCAGCCGCCGAAGCCTTACATCCCACCTGCCAAGAGGACACGCCCAGGCTCACACCCAGACTGTGGGTGACGGTCCTGGAGCAGGATGCCTGCGCTACGTCTGAACAAAGCGAACCCCTGTGAGTCCCGCGTCCGCTTTAGCCACGACGCTCTGCTGTTGGGCAAGTGTCCGGGTGGCAGCCCTGTGCACTGGCACTGCCCTGCCCAGGGACAGGCCTGCTGGGCTGTGCCTCCCTCCTGCCTTCCGCTTCCCCTTCTCCTGCTCTACGAAGGACAGACTCACCTCGGGAAGACTAAAGTTCAGAAGGCAAGAACGAGCGTAGGTTACCTGTGCGGGTCCTTGAGAGAAAGGGATGAATCACAGTCTGTACTTTGACCTCGTCTCCCAGTTTATCTCCTGAACTTCAGATCTCCCTAAAATCTCTGTCTTAAAAGATGCCAGGAGGCCCGGTAGGCAGCAGCAGGCCAGGTGAGGACAGGGCATTCCAGGCCCCTGTGTACACACGTCTGCGTGTGCCTGAGTGGACACGAGAGGTGCTGCCGGGGTGCTCAGCGCACCGTCCGTGGGGACCCCTGGGTCTCCGGTCTACCGTATTGGCCAGTCCTCCTCCGCTAGGCCTGCCGCCCCCCCCCCCCACCTGGGACGTAGCCGTCCCACTTGCCTTTAACGCCCTAAACTCCATCCGGTTTGTTTCTGCCCGTTCTGTCATCATTATCTCCTGAACTTGATTTGCTTGCTTCTGTCCACTCCCTAACTTCAAGGTCATTTTCAGTAGAATTCAGAGTCTGGCGGGGGAAGACATGAAGAGATATGGACACAAAAATAAGGAAGGCAGCCTGAAGTCAACCTTAATTACAGAAGAGGACATAGGGCCTCGGTGTTAAAGCAGGGGAAGCATGCATGGGGAGGGGTGGGGTGGGGGACACCAAGCAACCTGCGCGCTGGTGGTCTCCAAAGGAAAGCCTGCAGGCCGGAGCCCCCACACTCCCTTCCTCAGTCTGCAGCTGGACAGAAAATCTCTTGGGTGTCAAATTACCCTCCGCATCCCCTGCAGTACTGATAATGATGCTATTCCGAACTGCTTACTGAATTTATTTGAATCCAGAGGTGGGTTAAACCACTTGCAGACCATTAAAGTGAACTACATGGGTAAACACTACTGTCACAACGGCGCGTGATGAAGCCTGACACCACCAGCGTCTTAACCTCGGTGCGGCGCGAGCCCCGCTCCCCCATCACAGTTCATAAATGCGAGTGCAGGTCCATCTTTTGATTCAGCAATTTAATAACTTCGAGTGCTGTCAGTACTGCTTTGAAAAATAGCACCTATAAAATGTAACAGCCTCAATCAGATTGAAAAAGATTCACCCACTGAAGATTCTTCCATTTCGCCCATAATGAATTAATGTGGAGCTATGCAGAAGTTCAAGTGTCATTTAAACTAATGTGAATCTCTACTGTAACTTTAAATTCTAACTGGGCTATGACCAAGAATTTACTGGGCACATCAACTTCAATTTCTGAGCTCTTTCCTGTAAATATGAACCGCAAAGCTCACCAATGCAAATGGCCAAACGGATACAGTATTTGGAAAACAGGAGCTTTGTACAGGCTTACCCCGATGACTTAGTCACCGCGATCAGTCCAAAAATACACCAATCTTTAACGGAGCATGGATGCCCAACACACCAGATGCACTATGGTTTGTATCTTTCAAAGACAACGTCGGGTTTCAGCGTGATCACAGCAGGCAATCAAATTGTGCATCTGATTCAGCCTTTTTGGACCTGTTTGTAAGAGGACCATAAATCGCCCTGTGCAGAAGGAGCAGATAGGTTAAGATGCAGCCTCCCGCCTGTTCATGAAAAATTCTAACTTACCGCCCATTTGATTTCGGGAGTACAGAGATGGACACCCTTCTCGTTGCTAAATGCACTCAAATCTACAACATGGTTGAAATGGGAAGGGCTTTTGGGGAGTAGAGGGTTTGTTTTCTGTAAAATGATTCCAAATTAGGTTCCCTTCTCCAGGATATTGTTCGGAGCTCCAGTTCCTTCTTGGAGAGAGTGTCCTTGGAGGGGAAAACTGCAGTGTCACACCAGCAGAGGTGGGGTTAAGACGCAGAGGCCTGTACCCCCAAAGCTGCGGGGTTTGCCCCGTTTCGCTGTCGGGAGGCTTCTGGGACGCTGCACATGGGCTCGAGCACCTGACTGCTTCCTTTGTGTGTGTGTGTGTGTGCTCTTCTTTTGTTACTGTCATTGCTCTCTTTCACAGAATAAATACCTTATGCTTTGGTTAAGCTTACATTTAATTAAAATGTACAGAATTTGTGCAGTAAACTCGAATGAAACAAATAAAACAAGGGCCCCCTCTCTTGAAGGCATACGTTGTGAATGAAAAATGTCATTACAGACTAAAAAATTTTGCAGTAAACAGGGCCTACAGAGAGAAGTTTCCCCTGTAATGACATCCATAAAATACACAAATGGCACTTTTAGTACCATCCTGAATATGGCATTTTCTGTGCTCTACACACAATCTAAATGGTTTGATCATAGAGCATAATACTCCATTGGGTTTATAGAACAATCAATGTTCCATAAAATGATGTATTTATCCAATAGTAGGCTCAGCAGTTACTGGCGTATGACATTGCAGGACACAGGCCCGGACGCCTCGGCAGCACCCAGGCCGACTGTAAAACTTATCTCACGCCACTTCAACAACTTCATCTCATCTGCGTCAAGTAATTTGTGGAAGCCTCAGCTTGGCTTAAAAAAAACTTGTAATAAAAATTCATAGAATTTTCAGGAGAATGAAAGCTGATGACAATAGAAAGGTCACATTGTATCTCCACGAGAGGGGTCAAAGGTGGCCTGCGGTTCTGAAGCCGAAAGTAGATTTCATGCATCGCGTAGCAGATAAAGATGGCATTAAAGAGCCCCGTGCGGGGCAGGACGCGGCGCGCTGGGGAAGCTCGTGCTGACACCCCGGGAGAGCCGCGTGGCGGCGGCCGGCGGCGCTCACGTGCCATCTCGAGGCTTCTCCCGATCCGGCGCTCCACGCTCACATGGGGCTGGGCCGTGCTGGGTGCTCTGTGTCTCGTTTCTGTTGTATGAAGACCTCGTAGGCTCTGGCGGAGGAGCCGTGACTCGGGGAGCGCTCCGCTCCGCTCTGCGTGGGAGCGATTTTGTGCTCTGGAGGCTACTGAGCCTGAGAAGGCGAGGCTGGCCCACGGTCATGGCGAAAGCACCTCAAACAAGATGCAATTAAAAAGTACACTTTTCGTATAAAAATTTGGGGCACACATGACGCTATGATTCTTAAGCCACATATAATTTTTCTTGATTTCAATTTTAAGATGTAATTTTAACAAGAACGTTAAGAAATCATACTTAATGTCTATTAAAATGAAACAATATTAACAGATTATGCTAATAAATTAGAACCATATTTTAATGTCACAAAAGCTTATAAGTTTTTCAAGTGAGAGCAGAAAAAATGACAAATTAAAATTCAATGCAATATAACCTTGTAGAAATTTCGAAGCAGGGGATAAATTATTCCTCCAACAGCACAGCCGGTCGAAGCAGTATCAATAATCGCTCCGTCGTGCAGTCATTCTTTGGACAATAAGAATGACCGGCCTTGCGGCACGATGTCCCTGAGAGTGCTCCTCCTGGTCTGGAAGGAGTCAGGGCTTCCACGTGGACACAACACAAACGAGGGGTGCCCCCTGGGCCAAACGCTTTGCACTGCCTCACGTTCCTGAGGGAACTTGCCACTCGAGGGCTGAAGAAGGAATTCCACCACAACTGATAGCCTCAAGGGGCGAGAGCAGCCTCTCAGTCCTGCAACTCCACTCCAAAAAGACAATTTTGTAAAAAAAAATAATAATAATTTTTTTTTAATTTTTTTGAGAGAACAATGGATGTGTCAGTACCTTGTGACTAGTATTTTCAAGGGTTATGTGTTCTGGACAGTGTTAATAAAATTCACACATAAATCAAAAATATTTAGGTGACTGGAGATACAAAATTAAAATTATTTTTAGTCTCCGGCATGCCTGTGAAGAATGATAGCTGTACTAGTGAGATTTATTGCAGAGCACAGACCTGTTCTGGTCATTCTGCAATGAGTGGCCTAAGGCTGGTAAATACACCACAACATAATAATCTGAAGCATTTTGGTAAACTATCAGCTTTGTGCCACAATAAGTGTATAAAGGCAGATGCTAGAGTCACAGGAACAGCCATCACTCTTCCTCCATTTTGTGAAGGTTGCTTATTTTTTTTTTTTAAGGACTTTATTTATTTATTTGTCAGAGAGAGAGAGCAGGAGCAGGGGAGCAGCAGGGGTCGGGGGGGGAGCAGGCTCCCCACTGAGCAGGGAAGCCGAATGTGGGGCTTGATCCCAGGACCCTGAGATCACCACCTGATCTGAAGGCAGACGCTTAACTCACTGAGCCACCCAGGTGCCCCAAGGCCACCATTTTATAAGAATAGATGAGGAAAATTATTTTTCTGTGAAAAATTAACTCAAGTCCACATCCTTTCGGACAGACCCTTCCACCTAAGTTCAAATATACAATTTTGTAAGAAACACCATGCAATTTTTAGTGAAGGAATACTTAGAGTAAGCCAGGACACAGATTAAGGTGACCAAAGTTGTAAGTCCCTTTTTCTCAATTATCATCAGTACCACCTTTTTGATTGGTAGTGATCACAGATAATCAGATATGACCCCTGAAAGAAATTCTACAATGTTCAGACAAAACTAAGAATAAATTTTATCTCAAGTTAGAAATACATGACTGGCCAGATTTCTAACTTTACCATGAACAGTCTCTGCGGGCCCAGATATTTCCATGGGCACTGAAGAGTGACAAAGAATAAAAGACAATATTTTACCTTTAAAGTCACAAACCCTAAGAAATTTTGTATTATATCAGACTCTTAGGTATATATCATCATTTCCATGCGTGAGGATCTAATGGGAGCCGTGCACACAAATCTCCCGCAGGAAGATCGGAAGATCGGAGCGGTGCTCTGAGGTTATCCTGACAGGCCTTTCTGGGAGAGATGTCAAGGGGCGGGTGTGGTTAACCGTTACTTGGCTGTGGAAGAGGCCTGCAGACCGTGTGGGCAGGTGAGCTGTGACAGCCACAGAGCTCGGGAAATCTGACTCACGAGACAGAAACGAGATGGGATTTTAAAGTTAAACTGCAAAGTGCTCTGATCTTGTCATTTACCCATGAAGAGCACCTTCTTAAAACCTGCCAGCCGAGTTCCTGGCAGAAAGGGCTCAAAGGTCTTAAGGACCGTCTGGAGCAAAGGGAGGAGGCAGCGCCGCCGTCTCGGGGTCAGCACAGGGGGCCTTTGGCATTCTGGGCACATCTGGGGGTATGAAGAGCAGCCCCTGGCCACTGGGAGGGCTCAGCGTTGGACGCTTTTTCTCCCAGCTTCTGGGCGTGCCGTCCCCTGGGGCCCTGGCCCTCTGCCTGCTCTGCACCCGTCTCGGTGGTACCGGCTGATGCATCCGAGGGGAGCCCAGGAGCTCGACCCGTGGGATGCGGGACTCGTCTCCCAAGGTCCCACGTGAGCAGCGGCCCAGCGGCCTCTGCTGCAAGGCCGCCTCCCCTGTTCACCTCAGACGGGCCCGGACTTCTTTCCTGCATGACAGTATCAAGAAATTTGGGGCACCAAAGACCTTCTCCTGTTGTCCTCTGACAGGCCTCTCAAACTCCCGGTACAGATAACTCAATATTCGGGGACGAGGCCTGTTTTTCAAAAGTTGTGGAAATCACGCACATTTTCGAAGGTAAAATTGGGCAGCTAAGAAGTCAGCCAGTGCTGTTCCTGGGGCGTTCCTCTTCCAAGGCAGGCTTAGGGGGCTAACCAGACAGACGAAACTGGTCTCCCTTTGTTTTTTGGGCAAGCCCTATAGAAAGATCACACTCATTTTTGCGGGCACGTTCAGATTTCCCTTGTATTATTACCGCATCTTCGTACCTTTCCCGAGGAAACGAGGAGCAGCAGACGCCTGTCTTCATCACAGACACTTCTGTGCGCGGGTAAAAAGCAAACCACTCCTCAGTAACGGCGCAGAGGCACCATTGAAATCAAATTTACAGTAAGCAGAACCTGCAGCTGGGGTAAAACGCTCACTGTTAGTATTTTAATTATCGGCAAAGCTTTTGGAGGTCCAACATCTATCTGCTCGTAGCCGAGTGACAGCAGCTGCTTGGGTACACTTAAAACAATGCGAATCTCTCCCGCACATATTAAAATGAATCGTGTGTTCTGGGCACATCTCTGCTAGTTCCCTATAAGCCGGCTCGTGTGGGTGAGGGGCCGCACGGCGAGGCCCGACCTCTTCACACGGATGACTGCCAAGGACAGCGACCACGTGACTCCGGGGTGTGGAGACACTCGGCCGGTGCTGGAGGACCTGTCACCTGCGGGTCGCCGGCAGGTGCCGAGGATGCTCCAGGACTCTGCTCACAGCAACTTCCAGGACAAGACGAGGAAACGGGCATCTCACAGTGGCCTGATTCATTCTGGGAAAGCCAGAGTGAGCAGGGGCTGTGCGTGGGGCGGCCCAGGCTGACTCAGGCAGGCCACCTGGGGGCTGGGCCCGCACGCTGCCTTCTCCGAGCACGAGCACGGAGCGGCGATGGGGACGGGGCCGGGACGGAGGTGCAAGCGCTGCCACGGTCAAGGTGGAAATAAAGACACGCTTCGTTTTTAGCCGGCGCCTACTGCAGTCCTTACTGTGGACATCTTCCTCCACGCCTACGTTAAACACCTATGTTGAACTTGCAGAGTATCTATATGCTTGGGTAATAAAGTTTAAAACGGACTGAACAGATATCAAACAGAAGATACACGATAAGGTCTGACCCTTGCTTTGAAACAGACACAATAAAAACAAACTTGCAAATTAAAACGCTGAGTAAAATGCAGTGCCGGAAACCCAAGGTTTAAGAGACGGAGACACACCCCTCCCACGCACCCGCTGGTTCTCTGAGGGGCAGGGGAAGCTCGGAGGACAGTCCCCTCCAGACCGGACCACCTGAGGGGCTGCAGGCCTGCTGCAGCAGGTGTGGCCAGGAACCGGGGAAGCCGCGTAGGTGTGTCTGGAGGCAACTCCACGCCCCTACGTCTAAGCGCGCACTGAGCCATGGGCACCACGCCTGGTGAGGGGGCGCTGGCAGGGGGCAAAGCCACGCATGGCGTCACACACGGCCACACGGGTCGCATCGGGCTGGAAACTTGAAAACTGTCCCTCTAAGATTATCGTGAGTTCACTAAGGAGTTGAAGGGCCTTGTGGCTCTGGGAAGGCTCTATCTGGCGACGGATCAGCCACGCATGCCAGGAGCCACCTGCAGCCGACACGATGCTCAGGTGCGGACACCAGGGCAGAGACCTCACACGGTGTCAGGCAGCAGAACGCACCACACAGGGGCTCCCCAAAATGCTCCGGTTGGGGAACGGTGACCTGAACAGGCTGGAAATTCAACGGCACACGGAACGGCAACTCAGGAGCTCCCACAAGAAATACTGAGATGCGGCAGATAATGCCCACTGTTCCCACGGACACGCAGCTGTCAGCCCGCTCGAAATGCCCTTCGACAAAGCTTAGGAGGGAACTTAGAATGTGTTTCAGTGGGCCACATTCCGCCCTGCAACGGCCAGAGTCACAGAGTACAGAGCAACGTGCCTGGCCCCGGTGGGGTGTCAGGGGACAGGAAGGCAGCAGCAGCGGGTTCCCTGCGCTCTGCGTCCGGCACCGGGGGTTCCCTGCGCTCTGCGTCCGGCATCGGGGTCACCCTCCTTGCTTCCTTCAGCGGCTTTTCTCTGGATCAACAAATGCCTCATCCTGATACTCAAGGACGCTGCTGACCACCAATGAATGCCCAACTCTGATACCACTGACAGCACCAGGTAATTTAATTATATCACAAAACATGCAGACCACAACTTCTGAAATTAAATATACACTTAATGATCCATGTCAAATTTTCATCTTTTCTTGAAATTACACGTACACACGTACACGTCCATCTGTGTGCAGACACTGGCACGAACATACACACACACGGGCCAAGCTCACACCGCTCCAACCAGCTCACTTTTCTGCTTGCGTTCTCATCGTCACACGCCTCGTGCGGAGGTCTTCACTGAGCGTCAATCCTGAACCACAGTCCGTGACACACGGGGCCAGCAGCTGTGTAGCCGGCGGGACGGGACGGCCTCTGCTCTCCAGGGCGCACACCAGGTGCCCCCTGAGCAGAAGCACTCTGGGGCGATCATCTGATGACGCACCGTCTCGGACTAGTGTCGTCTAGCAGGAGCACAAGTCTGCAGGCCCAGTGCTCAAGTGACACTTGCTAGGTCTTCAGCAGCTCCTCATGTTCTGAATGGGCAGGATATGTGAGAAACTGTCACAGCTTTAAAGGCACCAAGGCTCAAGTTTATGTTCTGTGTCTGTTCTTCTCTCTCCCCTGGAACCTGGAGCAAGCTCTCTTTCATTATTTATATGGCTCTGATGTGATTCTTGTCCCTCATTAAGAGGTAACATGACGGAAAATCAAATCACAGACAGTCCTTAGGACCCACTGGTAAGTGGTAGAGCAAGGCCGGGATCCCTGTCTCGGAACAAGACTCAGAAGAGGAACTGCCCGCGCGGAAGGTCAGCAGCATGGCCACTATGAGAACTCGCAGGTCCCCTGAACGTGCCCAGGAGGAACACGCCTGAACATGCTTGGGGTCTGTCATGTTTATAACCCACCAGTTCCTCAGTCAATATGACAGGAACAGGTAGGCTCGAAGGCCACTGATTAAAACTTACACATAGGAATCGGGTACTTAACATATTTTTAATGGTGCATGTCCTTAATTTGAATGTCACTTCAGATGTTATGTATGTACACACCTGTGACCCATGGAATCCTAACAAATCTTCTCCGCCAGACAGAGCGCTCCCCAGAGCGCAGGGGCTCTGTTACTCACTGGGGCATCGTCACTGCGTGGCACAGAGCAGGGCCTAACACTGCTTTAAGGAAGAGGGTGAGAATCTCCCTTTGCCCTAATGTTCATTAGAGAGTAACGGGGGAGGGACAATCTTCAAACTTTCCAGTAAGCAGAGCGGAGCCACGGGTCAGCACACCCGGGTGGTATTCCTCGCCACGGTCTGGGCGAGCACTTCTCCGTGGGTCTCTGTGCTGCTGCCCATCTGGTGCCTTTCTTCTGCATCATCTCTTCAAGGATGTTCCGAAAGCTGACAGCCTGGGGAGACAGACACCGTGTCTTTTTCTAGAGCAAAGGGCAGATTTACTGACTGTCCAATAGGACAGAAACAAGCATCCCTTTGGGGAAAGAGACCGGCCAGGTCAGCGCTCGTAATACAAGATCTGGGCTCCTTAGGGCTGGACTCTTCTCCTGAGGTGGCGCTCACCACGCCCCGCTGCGCCCGGGTGCTCCGGGGCCTCTCCGTGTCACCTGCGGGAGTTGGGGTTTAGGGAGCAGAGCCAACACCGATCCATGGTTACTGCTTCTGTTATAGGTAATGATACCCTTTGCTTCCGACCCAGGGATCATGCATCTCCTGCTGGCGTCACGGGCTTGCTTGTCCACAAGATCTTGGATCTTCGTTGCTCTCGACAGTCACCTGAACTCCTTAAATCTCAGAATCTCACCTACAAAATGGGGTTCACAAGAGTGATTGTCTTGAAGAGTGAGGCAGTCCGTGTAAAATGCTTAGCTCTGTGTCCCACAAAGTAGGGGCTCCGGGGATGTTAGGCCTTATTATTCTTTATTTTCAGTAAGATGCATCCTAGCACAGAGGTCACAGCAACTGAAACCGGTGTGTGTATGACCAGTACACACGGACATGCAGAATAATCCTGGCTTACTAAAATATCTGAAGTATGCTTTACATTTAACAAAATTGCCTTTAATGTAAACCAACATGAAGTCCTGCAATCAGGAGCCAAAAAAAAAAAAAAAAAAAGCTTCCAGCCAGGGAGAAAGGTGCTTGTGGGTTGTAGCTGCGTGTGAAGTCGACAGCAGGCACAGCCGCGCCAGCAGAAGCACAGGCTCAGAAAGGGAAGGGGCAGCGTGTGGGCGCACAGGTCACACAAGCCCAGGGTGCCACGGGTGATCAGTGCTCTGCAGTTTCAGAACAACATTGCCAGACAGGCGTGAATACAGAGCACAGAAATAAAGACTCTCGGGGACTCAAAAGCTCATAAAGCACGGGTGAGGCCTTCCAATATTACAGGACTGTCTTTACAGGAAATGAAGAGGGGTCCATTCTCCGTGGCACTAGAAAGCAAGACTGGGGTTCCGGGGAGTCAGCCTGACCTCAGCACTGGTTCAGGAATGAACATAACACCTGAGTAATGAGCCCCTGAGAGGAACGGGTGGGTGGCCGCTTCTGGGGAATCCTGCAAAGAGAAGTCAAACCCGGGCCTCTGTTACCCTTGCTAATCACTGAGACTCAGATTCTAGATCTGCTGAAGCTAGGAGCAGATCCGAACATTCACAGACAGTCCAGGTGACGGACACGTTTTCAGGAAGCTGACCAGCACAGTCTGCCAGTACGTGCTCGGGGAGAGCCTGCCGGAGCCCTGGGATTCCTTTTAGCTCTTTGTGGTAGGCCTCTTCGGATTCTGGAGGAAACTCCTTCCGCTTCTAGAATGCTGTTCCCATCCACACTCTGGGTAACGCAGGACGCTGCCAGTCTTCAAAAGGACAAGGGACCAGGAATCGCCTCCACGGTGGGGACAGACTGTGGTGCAGGTCGGCCTGGGCCCTGTGTCATGATCCATTAGGCAGTGCGGTGCTGGCGTCGGTGCTGGTGTCGGTGAGGAGGTGTGGGGAGGTGAAGTATAGAAGCACATACTACAGGCCGAACATTTGGGTCCCCTCAAATTCACAGGAGGGAATCCCAATCTCCAAAGGGATGAGTGATGGTATTAGGAGGTCGGGCCTTTGCAAGGTGATTAGGCTGGGAAGGCAGGGCCCTCCTGAATGGGATCTGTGCCCTTCTAAAAGGGCACAGTGTTAGCACCCTCTGCCCACCCTGTGAGGACACAGCGAGACATCAGCAGTCTGTAACCTCACCATGCCAGCTCCCAGACTTTGGACTCACAGCCAAACGAACTGTAAGCAATACCTTTCTGCTGTTTATAAGCCACCGATACGGAATCTCCAGGACTTTGTTAGAGCAGCCTGAAAAGTCCAAGACAATGAACCACAATGCAGGTCCCCGAAATTCTGAAGCAAGACCATGCCACCCAGAGTAGATAGCACCCGCCTCTGAGGTCCAGCCCGTGGCAGTGACAGAGACGGTCTAATCAACTGAGTACAGGCCACCAGACCTCCCACGAGGAGTCAGACTCTGAAACACCTGCCACGTGGCCATAGCGGCTCCCTGGGAAGAGGGTTCCTCTGGGCTCAAGGAGTCCTGAAGCTGGAAGGGGCCGGCAGCAGTCCGCTGTGACACGGAAACACAGCTTTTGGAGCAAACCTCGGCAGGGGCAGAAAGCCCAAGGAAGTCGCATGAAGAAGGGAAGAAGGGGCCGTGACTCTGTCCTGACCAGTCACACCAGGCGACAGACTATAGGTCGGGAAGGTCAAACCGCTCCCAAACATGTCCCAGAGAGTCCGAGGATCGCCTTCTACCCAGTTTTCATGTTGTTACGTACGGAACCGCACAGCGAGAAATCCTCTCCCAAACCACAGATCTGAGTGTTGAAAGATGCTGAGTCATCACGAGAGATGGCAGATTGACGGCTCCTGGGGCCTCGCCAAGATCGGAAGGCCAACCAGAGCAGGTGGAAAGCCTGCCACAGAGTTTGAAACTACTGAAGACGCAGTTTCCTAGTAAATTCTTCCTTACCCAGTAACACTGTTCTCTAGGTGTCGAGGGAGCCCAAGGCTTTAGTTCTACCTACTGTATTTAAATTTGCTGGATGTGCCATCTAGGAAGTGGGGATTTCAGGTCATTTTCTTAATTATTATATATTCAGCAAACACTGAAGCTAAATTCTTTGTATTTAATTCTTTACATCAGCAAGGCAAATAAGAATCATGGCTTAGTTTTTAAGAAATTAATTAGTTGAAGATACTGGCATGTTAGAGAACTATGACAAATAAAATATAAAGGAGCCACATAACGTGCATTCAGATAGCCATGCCTTCAAAGACAGAAGGACTCACTTGGCCTGGGGTAGCAGTCAGGCGAATACTCACAAAGATCAAGGTCTGAAAGGGTAAGTAGGAATCTGTGGGGCAGTGAAAGAAAATGGAGACAACCCCCCACCATTCCACGCATGTTCTAAACCCAGCAAGTGTGTGGCGTGGCTGCACAGTCTTAGTGTGGGGGCAGGAGAGGGGAGCAGGGGATTGGCAGGGCTCCTCCACTCCTGGGAGGCTCAGGGCTCTGAATTTGGACGTCTGTCGTGATGGGAGACCAATGAGGAAGTTTAAGCAAGGAAATAACACGGTGGAGGAGACTCGGAAAAGGATCTGTGGCATAGATGCGGAGAAGGGGCGTGCACTTTGTAATACTGTTGCTTTCCCAAGAGTGGTCAGACCCCGTCCACCTTTGCGGAGGAAGACAGGGAAGGAGTGCTGCTGTGGCGGGCGTCACAGACTTGCACGGCTGGAGCTCTTGGTCTCAGGGGAAGGTGCAGAGGTCCAAGGCATTCATATGAACTAGCTCACGGGCTTCTTTCTGGAGGCTTCAGTCTCTGAGCTCATTCCTGAGTTCCTCCTGCCTCCTCTTTTCCTCTCTGGGCAGCACGGTCTGGAGGACTAATCTGAGGTCAGTGGAAATGTTCTTCAATCCAGCAGGTACTTCCCAAAACCCCAGCATTTTGCTGAGGCGCCATGGGGGGGAGGGGCGCAGGCCATTCTCGATGACAAGGGCAACAGTTTCCATTGTTATTTCAAGAAAATCAATCAGAAAGGTATTTGAACATTTTGTCCCAATAGCAGCAGAAGACCTTGAGACCCCAAGTCCTGCTCTGTGAGCAGGGACAGCGGCTCCTGGTGACACGTCCACCCAGAGGACCTGTCGCAGTGAAGCAGCTTCCTGCACGGGCTCTGATGGTTCTAGCACTGGGGCGTGTTCCTGCGCCCGGTCACGCACTGTGCAGCTTACCCTGCAGTGCACCGCGTTTAATGACGGGGAGCAGAAGAGACACCGAGAGTAAACTATTCGTCCAGGGAGAAACTGTGATGACAGGAATTCTACAAATTTACCTCAAATTGACTTTCAGAAGGTCCTCAGCTTGTACTCATTTGATCAAGATTATTTGCAAATAAGTGCTTACAAAAGTGCTCTCTTACCCTGTCATTTCAAAGCAAACACTTCAAACATAATTATAAAAATGTATGAAAATAATCTTGTTGATTTTTTGAAGGCACAGAATGTCAAGGATTCCAGCCTCAGCTCATGGAAAGCAGCTCTTGGTTCAGAAGTCAAGCTGAGAACTGGATTCTGGGGGGAGGCCAGGAAGAGATGTCCAGTCGATTCTTAGCAGCAGCACGCCACGGGCCGGGGGGAGGCTGCGCTGGGCTGGAGACGGCATGGGTGGCTGTGACTGGGATACAGGTGGGCATCCCTGGTGACCACAGGGTGACATCAGCCAGGCAGAGAAGGGAGCAAAGTTCTGAGCCCCAGGGGACACTGGCGGCCAAAGCAGAGGCAGAGCCTGGCAGGACGACTAGACAGTCAAGACCTGTGGTCTTGGACAGCAAGAAAGAAGGGGCTGATGGAGTGTGTGAGAAGCCAAAAAGTAACGTCCTAAACCCGGAACGAGGTGGTCTCTGCAAGCTCATGTGTCACCAGGGCGCCTCAAAGTGTACCCTTCTGAGTACGAGATCGCTGAGAGGAAGAAGGGCGGGGATGCGCAGAGCACAGGGACAGGAGACACGGACCTCACAGCCCGCAGAAAAACTAGGGCGTGTGTCGGCCTGGGTCCCCTTCCCCCCAGAGTACATGATGCTGGCCACGGCCCTTTGGAGCACGTGGCTCATGTGTCATGAACACCGACACACGGCATTTTTATACAAAGATCAGGATACAACACGATCTGATTAGCAGCTTCATTAATAGAAAAACAAAAAAAAAGAAGGTGCGTGAAACTTGGGAAAAACATTCACCTTAATATGGAAATTCCTGTTTACCTTCGCCTCTGCTCACTATTAAAATTCCTTGGTATTTTTCTGAACAAAAATGTCCCACTCTTTCTTGGAGTCGCAAGACAATCAGCATGACAGTACTGAATTAATTCCTCATTCGCTGGCTGAAAGAAACTCAAAGCTGAATTGCCAAAGGGCAAAACAGAGCGAGTGACACCATACGTCTCTGCTTTTATATATGTCCGTTTGATTACTGCGCTCGTATGTCTGTATTATCCTGGCGATCTAACAGTTGCTGTCGTACCTCATTTACAGGGTGCCGAGGTATCTATTAGCAGGAACTATGCTTTGAAAAGTATTATTAAATATCTGGAATTCTTAATAGAAATTCCAGGAAGTCCAGTGGATAAATCACACAGAACGAAGGCAGAAAGACCCCCTAGGAAATGCCCCGTAATGAGACTGTGCCTTGAGGAGCTGCACCAGGAGCTCAGCTGGCTGGCGTCTGTGCTGGAGCTGCCCAGGGCTCGCAATGGAAACCCTCCAACGCTCCCAAGTCCAGCCTCTGAGAATGGGCCTCGCTGGTGTTTCCTGGGTGTTGAGTCATTTCCGCTGTCCAGACCTCCGTGGTGCTAGTTACTCCTGGCGGCAGATCAGCTTTGCATACACACCTGCCTTTCCCCACACAAGAGGAAAAGAACCAACCAGCCCTGCAAATCACAACTTAGCCAACCTGCCTCACCCTCACTGAGCTTCCTTTTTTCTCAAAATATCCTTTCGTTATTCAACTTTTGGTTTGATTGTCCTACTTCTGAAATTCATTTTTACGTACAACATTAAAGATACTAATGGATATACCCAAAAGTAGTCTGGATTTCAGATACAGCCTTATTAAATAAAAAAGGCCTCCTTCCTTTCCAACCTACAAAGCAACTGCCAGGAACGTGACATTTCTTTGGCCCGTAGTTAGCCTGGACACTTTGAAAGATGGGGCAAGAAACACTAGGGAAGCAAACCACCAAATCCTGATCCGAGATTTTTTAGCTCAAACCTTAACACAGAAAGTGCGTACATTTTTTCTTAAAATCAGTTGTAAATTCAGCACCATGAACAGAAAATATCAAGGAAGAGAGGCAATCAGCACACAGACTCCTTCCACCACTGTTCAAAGGGGCTCAGCCCAGGTGGGCACTACCTGTTCTGCACGCCACGGATTCCGAGGCAGCAGCCGTCAGAGGTCCGCTGCACGTAGGGTGATGCTTTGGCTGGGGGGCTGGCTCACTTTCTAACTGTTGGCTCATGCTAAGTTATCAGGACTGCTAAAGCCTGTCCCTGGAACTCCTGCGTCCAAGACAGTCGGAGACAGAGCAGGATGGCCGCTCGGTTCACCACTGCGTGGGGAGGGCTCAAGGCTCTCCAAACACGGTTTGAAACCCAGCAGGGGTTGGACGTCGCTCAGATTCTGCTCATTGGAGAATTCTCCGAATCCGTGATCCTCTGAGGGCTGAGCTACCTGATCCCAGCCATGGCTTAGTTTTTGGAAAGCGCCACTAGTCACTGGGCTCATACTGTTGTCTTTCTAGAATGAGACAGTATGGTTGGGCCTTTCCTGTTTAGCCATGAATGAACATTCTCTTCAGTACTTAATATACCTCTCCTTCCACAATACGGTAGCCCACTGTGCCATTTAGATTTGGAAATTAATGGGCTGATTGTAGTATTTTCATAGCTCAAATGGATTTACAGTTACCATAGTTGGCCCAGTGTGGTTACAAGTAAGAATGACTTCTGACCGTTGGAATGGAAATTCAGGAACATTAGAAGAAGCCCTGTTTACACTGTCTGGCTCATCACATGCAAATACTGTGCATTAAGACAGGAAATACCCATTCATGAAGGTAATGAGAACCGACATCAACATAATAAAATCACACATTTATCGATTCTGAGACTTACACATAAAGCTGTAGATCTGCTCCTTCTGCTTAAAAGCATATTCAGCCCCTCCCCCATTCATGACTGATCTGCAATCCAAAAACAAAGCCCTTTGGTCTGTTAGCACGAAACCTTATAAAATCACTCAACATCGGACCTTAAAGCTTCCATTCTGCAAGAGAACAGGGTGTGGGGCGGCCAGTACGAGAGCAGAGAGAAAACAGCACCAGAGAAGGCAGCGGGTAATGGGCGCCCCCAGACTCGGCATTCAGAACCCAGACACGTGAATGGCACCTCGAACAAAGGAAGCGATGACAAAATTGGTGCTTTTGTCGTAGAAGGTTGGCACAGATGGGCCTGGCATGCTTCATGACTCCTTTTCTAGAAACTTCAGCCACACTGCTACTGTTTGCAGGCAAAGGGTCTACGTGAAGGCGGCCAATGACTTGCTGACCACTTTTCCAAACGCCCAGCTTAGGCCCGGAGAAGGAATTTAACATGTCTCAGATCAGCTGAGACTTCTCATCTTCTGTAAACACCGGGAACTGAATGGTTCAGGTATGAACGTGCATTTTAACTAAAATGAGTTAACTTCTACTTTCCAGCTAGACATAAAGTTCTAATATAAAACTTTTTGTTGAGATGATCACAGCTGCACGGTTTACACACACACACACACACACACACACACACACTCTTATTTCCCAATCAAGCTGAAAAAAAAAAATGTCATTCCCCGTTCAGTCACATATTGCTGACAACACACTCTTTGACTTTACAATAAAATCCTGGAAGAAAGTCTTTGCTCTAATGGAATTTGCTCCAGTGTGTTTAGACTGAGCACTGAGAGTGGCTGTGGGCAGCGTAAGAACCCGCAAGAACATGGATAGAAAAATACAGCTTCAGTCTTGGTCCCAAACACCTACATGGTGATCTCTAACAGAAAATAAACAACCTTAAATACCACACAAAATAGTAAGTGTTAGTTCTTCTTTTTTTTTTTCCCAAGCAAGATGAATGTCATTTGGTTTTAGTCACATCTGGCATACTGATGTAATTTCTTCACAATAAAATACAATTAATATATTTATTTCACACCTCCTATCTCAACACCTAACAATGAAAATCTCGCTGTCACTCACAGTTGTCCAGTTTTAGGAAAGGGCCTTAAAAATGACAGCAGTGCGGGGCTGTTTCAGGTTCAGGTCCACTTCCTGCTGGGAAGGATGACCTAGGGCTGCTCTCAGTAACGGAGGAGTAGGAAACAGCAAAAGAAACCAGTCTGAACAGGATCTGTGAACAGTATGGAATCTTCTAGTGACTTCTCGAAATCAAAAGCCAGAGCCATTGAGGAATCTAAGTTCTAAAGGTCTGTCTCCTTATGAAAACAAAACAAACTCCTTTCAAGGAAGCTATAGGTAAACAAGTTGAATTTGTGCTTTTGTTCAAAGGGCAAGACATTTTGCCCCCAAATGCTATGTATGTATGTAGTATGTATTCCTAAAACCAGATCTAGTACCAGTGCTGCAAATTATGAAACCTTCAAGGAAAGGTTCTAAAGATTCAAGGAGAGGCCAGGTCCTCTTCTCTGCTCTTATACGCTTTCAGAAGGGTTTTATATTTTGGTCCCATGGATCAATTCTCTTTCTCTGACTGTATTGGCATATTTCTCAGAACTTTGAACAGAAGCATATACTGCTATATACACCAAAGATTAAAGATAATCAGAATAATTCACAACTGCTCAGCACCTCTAAGTGTCCGAAGTAAACCTAGCAGTTTAGCAATTTAAAAAATTATGTCACTGATTATTAAATCAGCTTGCTTCCCTGCACTCCTTCTAGGTACTGATACCTGTCAGTCCCCAGCTAGAGGTTGGACTCTAACATCAAGACATGGGGCAAAAAACAAACAAACAAACAAACAAACAAACAAAAAAACCCAAAAACATGGGGCACTTTACTTGGCAAGTGAAGCATTTTAAGCCAGAACTTAGGTAAAGCCACAGGGGTCACTCATTAAATCTGAGCACGACAGAATGTTATTGTTGCCCCAGAGGGGAGCCCCATCTCTGGCCGCTTGCAGGAGACCACCATACTTGATGCCAGAAACCACATTTTAACAGAGGGAGGTGGCTCACAGGTACTAACTGGAACACGTCCGCATGGATGTGACAGAGAAGACTCCATGCCACATGAACAGGGGAGCAAGAGAAGGAGGGAGAAGAAAGCAACTAAGGAGGCTGGCTTGGCAAGTCTAGATGTGGGCAAACCTAGAAGAAAACAGTGTCCAAAGTGCCTGGGAGGCTTCCAAGTAGAGGAGGGGACAACACACCAGCCGGGTAGCTCTAGTCCACCAGCAATATGTTTTAACTCATTAGGAGGAAGAGTTTTCTAAAAGTTAGACCAACTCATACAAGAATACATACCCCAAAAAACAGTCGACATCGTCAGTCACTAGGAAAATGCAAATGCAAACCAGGATGAGGCAGGACTACATATCATTAGAATGACTAAAAGAAAGACCGGTGATGCCCAGTGCTGGCGAGGACACGGCGCAATGGGGCCTCTGATGCGTGACCGCTGGGGTTGCAAACTGGCACAGCAAAGATGGGAAACAGTCTGGTGATTTCTGATTATCCGACCTCACAATCCCACGCCTAAGGAAATGGAAACACGTGTCTGCAGAAAATCTGTCCCCGAATGTTTACAGCAGCTATTTTCATAGTCACACTGGAACCCACCCAAATGCCCATCCACAGAAGAACAGATAAACACACGTGGCATAGCCGCATGGCGGACCACCGCTCAGGGACAAGGGGGAATAGGACCTGTGGGTGCGAGAGTAGGAGTGAATCTCAAAGCGTGACGCTACATGACATGAAGGCCACACAATATACAATTCCATTAATATGCCGTTCTAGAAAGGAGCACTCCTGAAGGACAACCAAGAACTGGGGGTGAGAAATGTTCTAGAACTTGATGGTGGTGATGGTTAACTGACTATACACACTTGTCAAAACTCACCCAACTGCAAACCTAAGGAGGATTATATTTACTGTATGTAAGTTAAACTTCATCTTAAAAAATAGTGAATATACTGGGCGCCTGGGTGGCTCAGTGGGTTAAGCCTCTGCCTTCAGCTCAGGTCGTGATCTCAGGGTCCTGGGATTGAGCCCCACATCGGGCTCCCTGCTCAGCGGGGAGCCTGTTTCCCGCCCCCCCTCTGTCTGCCTCTCTGCCTACTTGTGATCTATGTCTGTCAAATAAATAAAATCTTTTAAAAAAACATAGTGAATACACTACATGGAAACACCATGTTCCTTCACATGAGAAGTTCTTGAGCACGTCTAGGTGACTTTCTGTCACAAGTGCTGTGAGACATGTTCCTGCCTTTGAGGGCCAAGTGGATCATTCATTCTCCTCCAAAGGGGTCTCGGGATTCTATGATTACATGGTACTACGACCTTCTGTTCTTCACGTCTAGTTATTCGGAGTCAATGACTTCTCTTTAACACCTGGAAACGAGTCTGCTCCATCTAGTGTCATATTTATTTTCTAGAGACGATGTAAATCCTGGGCTTCATACGATCTTCTGAAGTCTGATAATGACAGAGATCATCAGGCTGGATTATCATTCACTTCTATGTTTTGTTTTTTCAACTGCACAGACACGAGCAAGGCTAAATGAAAGGGCAATACCAGAGAAGCCAAGTCGCTATAAGCCTGACGCCTGAAGAAAGGAGATGCATATTGTCTCAAGCTGAAGATGGGCGTCTGTCAGGCCAGGGTTTGTGTTCTGTCTGCGGGAGATTCCGGGAGGTTCTCCCCCCCCCCCCCCGATCTGGGCTCACACTTGTGCAAGCATGCTACGCTCTATTTGATCAGCAAGACACCATCTCTTCAATGCATGCGACTTCATACAAAAACGGGGTGCGAAGGCCCACCCAATAGCTGTCACTGTGGTCAATTAACATTGCTTTTTAGTTGCTATTTATCCTTTGGTTATGCTAGAGCTGAATACTGGCTTTCTGCTTGGCACATCCCCCGCTCTTGTGTGCTCCCATACGCGCCAAAGGTGGGAGGCCTCCAGCAGTCCCCACCAGGCTGCGATGATATGCAAATGAAGTCAAGCTATTGGTGGTGTAGACGGGTCCTGTGTGAGGTCTACAGTTCAGGAGACAGGGATCCTGCAGTGGTGGCCACGGGTGCCTTCTTCAAGAGTCAGAGTTCTGACCATCGCTTGCACAGCTGGTAAGGTTTTTATCTGGCAACAATGCCACCTCTTCCTTAAAGATGTGACTTGCGGTCCAACTTCCACCTCAGGTAGCTCCAGACTGAAAAGAAAGTCTGGCCACAGCTAGTGACAAGCACCCAGACAGCATACTGAGCCTTTCTAAAACTGTTTCCTTGTCTCTAGACCGTGGCCATGGCACCTGGCAGGGTGTATTTTAAGCATTAGGAAGAGTGTGTGAGGCGCCCGGCGGCACATGCTTGACCTGCGGTCGTGCTTAATGCTGGGTGAGCAGCCCTGGCTCCTGATTCCCTGCGGAAGCACCCGCTCCTGGGGCACTTACCGCCTCTGTGAGAAAAACTCCTACAGCTGGAGCGTGACCCGGTATGAGCCACGGCGTGGGGCGACACTGCGTGGTGTTTTGCTTTTCCCCACGTGCTAGGTCGTGGCAGCTTTCAGAGCAGCTTTTCACACACCAGAATGGGGTTTACAAGTCTGTGTATGAGCAGGAGCATCAAGGCCGACCGAACCGACAGTAACTGGTCACAGCAGCCTCGGCACAGGGGAGTTTCAGGAGTGCGTGGTGCGGGGCGGCGCGGGGCGGCCACTGGCTCTGTCGGGGAGGCAAAGAGGGTCCGCCCGCAGACGGCTGCGCACGCGCTCCCAGCTACAGGCTACGAATGCGCTTCGAATACTCAACAGTTCGGTTATCATGCGGTTGAAACCAAGTACAGTCAACTCTTGACCCCTGCAACGGAGAGAAGATACATACCGTGCACTCCGAACAGATGACAGGATGTGAAGGGTGTAAAGATGTATAAAGATACAAATCCAACTGATAAGATGGGAAAGAAGACAGTTTTTAGTCTCTTCACCCCATTTTGCATAAAGATCAACACCCATCATCTTCTTTCTCAACATCGTAAACATGGGACTCAATCACAGCCACTCAATATTAACACGGATTTTTTTTTTTTTAAATGTGATTGTTACCCAGCAATACGCAAGTACCCAGTGCCCAGTACCCAGCGTCTAGCACCCTACATCCATGAGCTCTGCACAAGGCAAGGTGTGCAGAGCCTCAGGCTTTCTCAAGGCCTCTGCCAGTTGGGAAGGGCATGACTGGTCTCACTGGGCTGTTTAGCCCTGCTCAAGTGAGCTCCCCGGGGGGGGGGGGGTCCAAACACTGTGGAATTTGGGGAGAAGTCACTGGGCGACAGCGGGAACACGTCCCTATGAAGTTGAAGGCCAAGCGTTCCGGCTGAAGTGGCCACGGAGAGCAGGCCAGCTCGATGGCAGCGAATGTGACAGAGTTGTCCCTGTGCCTCTCTCCACGTCAGGCCAGCCAAATCTAATTGTATACAACTCATTTACCATGGCTGCGAAACAACAGATCCAGCTTATGAGAAAACAGAGATTTCACCAAAAAATTTCCCTGGGGAAATGTATGAAATTGAGCCTTTTCCTTATGACTACAATTTTAAAACTGTAACCTGCATCAACTCAAATTACCATCACATGCCTGAAATCAATTTGTCAAGAAAGACTCTCTCCATAATGGATGACAGAAAACAAAAACAAAACCAGAAACACAACACAAGCCCGAGAGCCAGCAGCCAGCCAGCAGGCCTGGCACCTCTGCTTGGAAATTGGTTAAGAGATAACGTGCAAAACTCAAAACTTTCCAGTATTCATAAGATATTAAAAAAAACATTTAAAACAAATGATTTGACAGCTGCAAATGCAGGATAACACCTAGTTGAATTATAGAAACAGTGTGGATAATTACTTTTTGCCAATGTTGGGGCTCTGTGGACCAAGGTCCTGTCTGAACCTCCCCGCAGCAGCAAATATGCAATAACACGTATCTGTTGTCACACGGCCCTGAGTCTCTTTATCATCCGCACATCAGCGAGAGTGACGAGAGGCGTCCCATGATTCCAGCAGTCTTCTTTGAAGGATCCACACGTTAATTACTGCACTAATTATGGTTTTTGAATAACTAACCGGAGTAAGCAGCCTATGGGAGGTACGGGCATAAACCTAAGACTGAGAAAACACTAGTCACTGAGTCATCAGTGTAGACTGACACACGAAACAGGTTTAAAAGAAGTGGAGGCAGAGGATTTGTAAAAGACAAGCATCTTCAATAATTAGGGCTCCGTAAAGCAAAAAGAAATGCTATTTCTTAATGGCAAGTGCATTTAAACTGTTATCTGAAGATCTGAAGGTAAGCCTGCTTAATTCACTGCTTCTTCTTTTGTTATTAGGAAAACATAATTGTTCCAAATAATTAGCACTAGAGTACATCACAAGCTGACAACAAAATTATAGAAATCTTCATATTCGGATCCCTCTAGCTGGCTATTAGGAACAGTTTCTGATCATAACCCATTAGTTGAAGTGCTGGGAGTTCTTGATTGCCACCACATAACCTCACATATCTGCCGAACTGAACAGCCCCTATTTATTCAGGGTTTTCTTGACAGTAAAAATTACTTAGGATTTTTACAGCTGCCACACAAAAGAATGTATTCGATGTATGCACTTGGAAGATTAAGTGATACAATAATTGAAACATGGATTTTAAATACACTCTTAACTCCTAAATTCCTACATGAAAACCCAAAAAGACACTTTTCAATTTTTAATAGTGGTGCCACCACTCTCAGAAGTGGGAACGGTCCCATTTTGTATCCTGGGATGTTCACATTAATTTTTTTCGGGGGGAGGGGGCTTGCATTGTACTCCTCCTTTTTACAAAATATCCCTTTTATTTTTAAGTTGTCTTTAATGCTTAATAACTGACAGTACTGAATAAAAAGCCCCCGTGTGTGAACCATGTCAGGTATGCACTTTGGCTTGTTACTAATCATTTAAAACCAGCTCCGTGGCTTTCTGTGAGGCAGAGGGGAGGGGGGGAGAGAGACAAAGGGGCGCAAGGTAGTTTTGAAGGCGGTGAACCAAACGGCCTGCCCGCCAGAAACTGCTGTGTTAACCTCCTGTGGAAACAAACAAAAAAAACAAAACAAAAATAAAACAAAAAAACCATAAACCCCAGAAACAAAAACCTAAGCCCCAGATACCATGGAGAAGCTGCTGCTGTCCCGGTCACACAGCCGGCTGCTGGGAGCGGCTTGTTGATAATGCAGTGTCTGGCCAATGAAAATGTGTTGGAATAATCCAGTAATTTTGTAAGCGGGAATGCCATTTAAAGTTACTTTGGAAAGTCTTCTGTGGCAACAGCTTAGCTGATAAACCCACAAAGCTTTATGTTTTATCCCAAGAGGGGGAACTTTGATTACTCTGGTAATTAATGATGTTGGAGAGTAATATGGATTTTCTGTTAAGATTTGAGTTTGAAGTTAATTAGTCTTCACGTTATGATTTGCTGATTAATTATGGATATTTAGTTATAAAGAGAGATGTTAATTATTAATCTCAAAAAAATCATCTAGTGTAATTAACTAAAACTTTGACATCAGTTAAAATTCCCATTGAGCATAACTTCTGAGATTATCAATTACCAGGGCAGAGCGCAGAGCGCATGCCCTGCAAAGGAGGCGTCCTGGGCTCCGCCACCGAGGGCGCCTGCCCAGGTCTCAGCCCAGCCACGGTGTGCGCGTGCCAGCCCCGGACCCCGCGCTCTCACGGTGTGGAAGAGCCTCTCCCAGGCCGGGGCTATAGAAGACGTTGCAGTCTGAGCGCAGCCTCAGTGAACTGTCAAGTCATGCCGCGGCCTCGGAGCGGGAACGTGCCCTTGAGACCGACGGGCTTCGTCAGCTCTGTTCAAATCGGAGATGAACTTCGCCGTTGCTGCAGATATCTTTATTTTCGGCAGCAGCTTTTGCAACTCTTCAGACAATACCGCAGCACAAGCACTAATTAGTGTTCTATTCCCATAACTTGAAATCACCTTTGTGGCTAAAAAGAGTTTTTTCCTTCATCTTTTCCCCTAATCTGTCAGCAACATGATCTCGGTTACCAAAACGAGGAGGGGGATGTGATTAGGAAGAAGGGTTAAACCAAAAAGCATCATCGGCACATCACTGTCCTGGAATTTCCCCTGTAACACAGAGTCTGAACAGGGATCTGTTTACATTATCTCTAGATCATCTTGACAATATTTATTCTCTATTTACCTAAATGAGGCAATATGATGATATTTATTGCTCAGAATGGCTAAATATAGACTTTTCTTGAGCACTCAGTACCATAGTGGGAGGTTTTGCTCTAATCTACATCTTTAAACTGACAAGCGGGAGAATTCCTAATGAATGCCTCCCTTTCATCTGGATGTCTGTGTGTATTTGACAGTATAAATATTTAGCAATATCGGAGTCAGCTTGTGATTTTACCCAGATGGACTGATTGATGCCTTGGCTCGATGCTGCCAAAGACAATCCGTGTAGTTATATAAGCAATTTCCCTCTTACTTCCTAAGAAGCAATTAGGTGGCCAAAGGCAGCAACCCCAAAATAGTAGAAATACTTCTGGTATCAGCTGACAAGTCTGAGGGATAAATAAAATATGGTACTTAAATTATTACCACTTTACTTTCATGAATCACGGGATTAAAGCTTTCACTTCTAAAGTACATATAAATTGCAGGGTTTCTTATGTCTGTAATTTGCAAGAATCCAAGTTAAAATACCAGCTAATCAGTCAACTCACATTCACCTTGGGAAAAGTACCACCCTTTCTTGTCATTTTTGTAAATTGCATGCCTAAGCACCAATGTTATTTTGAGAAGAAAAGTCGCTTGTTGTCAATAACACACACTGCAGTCTAGTTAAAACAACATTTGTTAGGATTTAATCGCAAATGTAATCCGCTTTTAGAGTTTAGAACGCTCCGAGAAATTCTAGGGAAGGATAATAAATCATTTTCCTCATCCTGGGCGTGAACAAGGTAGACCTGATTCATCCAGGTGTGTCGCTGTAACCGCACGCGGGATGGATTCTCTTCCGCGAAACAATAAAGGATCCTCGCTCAGAAAGGAACTGCTAAGTGGCACCCCCCCCCCCACCACAGATTCTTTTTTTCTGTCTATCGACATTGTTTTCCTCTACGTAAATCACAATGAGAATGACATCAAAGAATTACAGTCTTTTTCTCATCATCACTGTAATCCAGCTGCGAGGGTTGATAAGCTCTTGCTCAAACTTAGACTGGGCTTCTGGAACTCTCAGCCCCGGCGGCAGGTACCCTCGGCTTGGCCCCGGCGTCACGTGGCGGGGGATGCCGACGAGGCTGTGTCAGGCACTCTGGCGCACGCTCCTGCTCGGGGAGGAAGAGAAGCTGCACACTATTTTTGGCACCAGCAGAAGTCGTGCATTTCTGCGGCGCTGCTGCTTCCCCTCGGCCCCCTGCTCCTGCCTCCTTTCGCTGCTTTGTTTTCTATTGACTCATCCTGGTTGTTGTATAACCCGGGCAATAACCGGGAGAAAGGGCAGGCAAGACATTATTCTTCTTGACACTAATACCTACAGATCCTATTCTGGTGTGATACCTCTCCCTATCACGAGATAGCTCAGCAAACAGAAGCCTCAGAAGTCAGCAACTGGCATTTCTAATATGGTCCAGAGGCGAGTGGACACGGTGCCCACTGGTGATCTGATGCACACCAGACTTCCGGGGACAGGCCGTCCAGTGACGACGGTTGGCAGCGTCCGGTGCACGGCCAATCAGTCATGTACCTTCTCGTGCATGGCAGCTTCTAATTTCTAAAAAAAAAAAGAAAATGATCCCCTGCCCGCTGGCTGCTAGATGAAAACAAATGTCCACAGTATTCTATTTATCGGATGTGATGACTAATAAATTGGTTATTGATCAGATACAAAGGGCCAGGGTATCTCTCTGTTCCGCCGGCCACGCTGCTCTCCGATGGGTATGGGGGGGACCACGATTTGCTTTGTCTCCTTATTTGAGGCCTGGAAGTATCGTAACGCGACAATGAGGGAACGCAAGATGCCACTTACTTAAAATAACAGAATTCTACCGCTTTCATCTGTGAAACTCTGTGTTCCCAGATGAATCCGGCACTTGGGTGAACCAGGCAACAACCACAGGAACAGGGGCCTCAGTGACTCTGTGGGTTAATGCCTCTGCCTTCAGCTCAGGTCATGATCCCAGGATCCTGGGATCTAGCCCCACCTTGGGCTCTCTGCTCAGCGGGGAGCCTGCTTCCTCCTCTCTCTCTCTGCCTGCCTCTCTGACTACTTGTGATCTCCGTCTGTCAAATAAATAAATAAAATCTTAAAAAAAACCACACAGAACCACAGAAACAAAGTTTTGAATGAACAGCACTTAACAAAAACAAAAACAAAACCCAAATTCGTCACTGGGATGGGGGATGTGAAAACACCTGAACTGTAGTCAGCCAAACCGGCGCGGCTCCCTGCTTCGCTCCGTGGCGCCGTGCTACAGACGGCCCGAGCGCTGCCCAGCAGACTGCGCGCAGCGGACACGGGAAATGACCAGGCGCCTGCAGGTGAAGAGCTTCCGTCCATCCTCCGCGGCTGACTCTTGCTTACTTTAATGATGGAGAACAGCCGGCAACAACACTTAACCTGCATGTTCTGTGGCAGCACAGACTGTTTACCTCGAGTTATGAAGAAGAAAACAGCAAATCAAGCAAAGAATCTAAAGTGTGTACATTAACGTCCCACATGTCAACACAGCTGCCCCCCGGAGGTGATATGTAACGGGGTCTCTACATTGTTTTCGCTTCTACACAATCACATTATGCTCCAAGTATCTCAGCGCCAAAGTGCGCATGAGAAAGTGATGAGAAATGTTCCTAATTAATCAATCAGGAAGTATTTAGGATGAAATGAATTTTGGTTTTGTTGTTAATGAAATAGTATCTATAAAAAATAACGAACACATTCTACAGATAAGGCTAATTTTTTAAAAAAAAATCCATAAAAATCCAACACCGGGTAAAGACAAATGAAATTATTTCACTAGCTTTTAACATATCTTAAAGATCAAGGAGGACATTAAGTACCCTCTTTGAGTAGATGTTCACCAGATGAATTTAAAATACGCTTTACACCATCAGTCAACTCCTGAACAGACCTCACTATGCTTCCACGCAGAATCCCGGAACACAGGCCTGTGTGTGTGTGTGTGTGTGACACTGCTTGGTTTCACGATGCACCAGGCCACTTAAAATCATTTCCAAGTGAGCAGAGCTAAACTCTGATGATCAGGATTACGGAAAATATGACTTGAGTAGTCATTACGGCACTCGCCATCTTATCATATTAGATAAATACGGAGAAGATATAAAAATAATATGTTTCACCATAAATATTAATCATCGAGTCTAATGTGATTATCTTGAAGGGGGCCAGGGAAAGGAGAAGGAAGAGGGCACAATTGCTTATCTCTCGGTTTCCTCTAGAGATGATATGTCCCCTGGGACGCCATCGACAGAAACACTAGACAGAAAATTCTCTCCTTTGGAAGCAAGTTTTGGAGGATCTGATTAGGTCTCCTGCTGCAATGCTAGGTATTCCGTTTTTGCCAAAGGGCCAGCTATTATGATTAACGTCATTTGTCTGAATCATTACTCTCCACCTTGGTTCAGCAAACACTATGAAGATGGCATGGTAATAAATGACCGCCGGATTCTTTCCTGCTTTGGCCTCTTTTTATCTGCCACCTCTCCACCGTCAGCTCCATCTTTCTGAACCTCTCTGAATCCCCAAAAGGGACGGGGTGTCTATTTGTTCTCCACTAGGTTACCACTCTGTCTATTGTTGTTTGCACTAAAGGGTACAAATTCAATTCATTCCTGTGACATAAAAGCACTGATACAGTAAATTTTTTGCCCAGGAGAAAACAAAAGCAAAGTCGCTGAATATCGAGTAAGATCAGAAGCTCTAGTATATATGTGAAGCTTCCCAAGCAGCTTGTTCTATGAGACCACTTTTCCCCACGCATGTGTGTTCTCAGCAGGGGCACCCAGCATGGAACTGTGTGTCCATGGTGACTGGGGGTAAAGTGTGACCGGAAACCACACGATGGGATACATACGTCTACCGTGGTGTCACAGGAAGAGAAGGTTGGAAGGCTATCGTTACCATGTCATGGGATTTCAACTTTCTACACAGACCCAGGTATGCTTCCTTCAAGTGGTGCTGGGGGCAATCGGACTGGATAATCGACATCAGGTATAATTAATAAAGTCAGACAAGTACAAGCAGAAGAAAGTTGCTGAGAGCGGCCACCAGACACAATTCCCCACACGCCAAATACTGTACCATTTAGGTCTTATTGCTGATTCTGGGAATTGAGCACATGAAACTCAGTATAACGTGAAACTGAGCATATCCACCGACCCACCACGGTCTGCACCTAAAGTGACAGAATCTGTGACAAAGGCCCCATGTGATGAGACAGCTATTCAGACATGGGACAGTGGCCCATGAGCCGGATGGTGGATGGCCTGGGGCGCGGGTGCTGCTGTGTGATTCTGCCGGTGTCCCTACCTCTAGGCTGGCTGCCGTGCATGGTGGAAACTCTCCTATCCGAAAATATGTAAACACCCATGTTTTGGGGGAATTTAAATTATGTAAATAGTACGACAGAGCTTGCTCGCCAGTAACTTTCCTTTGCCAAGGGTAACATGTTTTGCTAGATCGCTGCTAAGAAGTGCCAAACGCTGGGAACCCTGAAGAGTATTGCCAAGTACCTTCTCACTCTGGGGCCAAGTCTTAAAATACACTTAATACAAAATGAATCTGAAATGTTATAATTGCCCACAATTCCTGGAACATTACCTTGTGTACAACTCTAGTTATTATGAAAATGTTCTCTATTCCTGCCAGAAGTTAAGAAGTTATCACTTGAAAATCACTGGCTAATCTAGCCTGCGCTAAGATGGATTTTTAATGAAAGTTTAATGAATGATAAATACTCGTTTCTTGATAAATGTTTAATTATGCCAATAATTACCAACTGCTGAAAACTACTGTTGTGTTAATAATGGCATTTTAGTACACACGCAGTTTCATGAGTCATGGTGCTGTTAGAGATCAGAGCTCCATCTGTCTGATGCAAACTAGCAAAACAAAAGTCTAATTAATATTTTGATCAATTTTCTCTACACTCTAAAGACTACCAATGTCCTTTTAAAAAAAATTTATCCATTTTCTCCTCACGAGAAAGAGGTAAGGAAAGAGAAAATGGGCAGAACCACTCCAAGATTAATTTGTGCAAAAATTAAAGAACAGAAAATAAATATTATCAAAATTCACTGATTTTATTACCTCACTGCATTATTAGGTATAAGAATTGCTTTCATGTTCCTTAAAGCTGTTTCTTGAAGTGGTGGCCATGACACACTTAACAGCACAGAAACCGTGAACGACCTTCCTTAGTTGCTTCAACTTGGTCCTTAACAGGTGATGCGGGAGACCTGCGGTCAGCATTGTTAGAACACACGTGCGGCCCCTACGGTGCGTGAACTGCTATTTGTAAAAGGGAATGACAGCTTTCAGGTCAGCAAACCCACGATTCTAGAAAGTTAAACTGACCTTGACTTAATGAGCGTTTGTTAATGATGGCAAATCCCTAAAGAGAAGGCGAGTCTGTGGCGGAGTGGGTGGGGAGCCCTGTCCTTCCTGCGGCCATGCTGGCTGGAGCAGAAGCCCTGCTCCAGGACTCCAGGTGGGGCCAGCAGAGCAGGGCAGGGCCTGGGCCAAGGTGGCCTTCTCTGGGCCTCTCCCTCCCCAGCTCCCCAGCAGGAACAGGGTGCTTTCTAAGCCACTCCACTGGCACCCTGTTGGGGAGGGGCCGCTGCCAGAGGAGCTCCTAGGCGAGGTGGGGTCTCAACCACGTTGCTCCATTTTCCCACCAGCTAGCCAGACCCCCAGCCAAAAGTATCCAGAAAAGACAGTGCGTGGGTGGAGTCGAAGATGTTTCTAAAGCACGTCCTTTCAATATCTCATCAGGCTACAGAGTTAGAGAAGTCTAACACCGTCGAAATGCCAGGCTAACAATTCATATTTCCAGTAGTTCACATTTTGAAAGCAATCCAAATTATGCAGATAATTCCCAATTATATTTCAGACAGAATCTGTGAAAGCCTTAATTTAATCCACAATGTGATTTGTGGAGATATAATCTCAATCCTTCAGATAATAGTATATAATAATAATGTGTAATACCTTCCCACTGATCAAGTGAGATCTAACGCAGTGCTCTGATTTCTGTTGCTGGCGGCTAGTAAATCCAGCGAAGTTCAGGAGTAACATTTTTAAATTTCCAACTTGAAAATTCACAGTTCAGGTATACTAATGAACCTGGCATAATCATGTTCACACCATTTTCTTCAAGACCACTTTTCTTTTAATAGTCTGTGACCAACCCCCAAAAGGTCATGTGATTTTCAGAATGAACTTTTCTCCTAGAAACACTTGTTTTACATATCCCATAATCTGACATATCTATTTTATAGGAACACTTTCAATTTTTCCTTGTTATCATTTATTTACACTTAACACTATGATTCTTAGATGTATTTTTATTTTTATTATTAACTTTTCTTACATGTATTTTTAAAATTTTACCCTCTTGATGGACCTCACCCACATAATGTTGTTTCTTAAATAAGCCTTTTTGGCAACAATTCATCAGCAGTTCTTCTGCACAGCAAAGGAAATAGTCAACAAAACAAACAGGTGACCCGCAGAATGAGAGAAGAGATTTACAAATGACACCACAGACAAAGGGCTGATGTCCAAGATCTGTGAAGAACTCCTCAAACTCAATACTCAAAAAACAGATAATCACATCAAAAAATGGGCAGAAGACATGAACAGATAATTCTCCAAAGAAGACATACAAATGGCTAATAGACACATGAAAAAATGTTCATCATCACTAGCCCTCAGGGAGATTCAAATCAAAACCACATTGAGATACCACCTTCCACCAGTTAGAGTGGCCAAAATTAACAAGATAAGAAACAACAAGTGTTGCAGAGGCTGTGGAGAAAGGGGAACCCTCTTACACTCTTGGTGGGAATGCACAGTGGTAGAGCCGCTTTGGAAAACAGTGTGGAGATTCCTTAAGAAATTAAAAATAGAGCTTCCCTATGACCCTGCAATTGCACTACTGGGTATTTACCCCAAAGATGCTGATGTAGTGAAAAGAAGGGCCACACATACCCCAATATTCATAGCAGCAATGGCCACAGTTGTCAAATTGTGGAAAGAACCAAGATGCCCTTCATCAGACAAATGGATAAAGAAGATGTGGTCCATATACACTATGGAGTATTATGCCTCTATCAGAAAGGATGAATACCCAACTTTTTTATCAATATGGGCGGGACTGGAGGAGATGATGCTGAGTGAAATAAGTCAAGCAGAGAGAGTCAATTATCATATGGTTTCACTTACTTGTGGAGCATAAGGAATAACACGGAGGACATTGGGAGATGGAGAGGAGAAGAGAGTTGGGGGAAATCGGAGGGGGAGATGAACCATGAGAGACTGCGGACTCTGAGAAACAAAGTAGGGGTTTTGGAGGGGAGCCAGGTGGGAGGTTGGGTGAGCCTGGTGGTGGGCATTATGGAGGGCATGAATTGCACAGAGCACTGGGTGTGGTGCATAAATAATGAATGTTGGAACACTGAATAAATAAAGCTAAAAAAACTAATTTCATCGTAACTTTTAGTT
The DNA here is from genome assembly GCF_022355385.1 of Mustela nigripes. NCBI lineage: Eukaryota > Metazoa > Chordata > Mammalia > Carnivora > Mustelidae > Mustela > Mustela nigripes. The sequence goes on along the minus strand of NC_081564.1, from coordinate 87,853,075 downwards.
CTATTGTGTACTTTGAGTTTAGAGTTATCTCTTCTTACTGTAATTGCAGCTCTATGACATTTTTTCACCATATGCTAGTGACGATAGTCTGCACGAAGGAGTAACAGATCACAGAAACATACATACAGGAGACACCGAAGAACTGAAGGAGAAACACGCATGTTTGCTCTTGCACGCGCTCCCACACACACCACCTTGAATAGCGTGGTAGGCCTGTTTCCCCGTCCCGCTGATCTCAGTGCAGCATAAACTCTGAGCTGTGAGAAGGGACACCCCGTCTGCTCTGACGAATGCTCACGGGCTCCCAGCAGCTGCTGTGTGGAGGGAGCGGGTCCATGCGTGATACGGGTATTGATACTTTTTGCCCTCTGCAGCCAACCCATGCCAACTGCTCTGAGGCTTGCTCAATGAGAAGTTAGCTGGGCTATATAAAACATTCACAATAAATAGTGCTTGAGATGGAACACAGGCTTTCCAACTTCCGTTTCTGAAGGGCCGCAGTTTAGTGGACATGCCTCGTGAACTTTTCTCTGCTTCATCCACTACGTGTGCACATGTAGGCACAAAGGAGCAAACCAGAACATGGCAAGAATGAAATTTCAGTGATGGAGCCTATGAATGAAACTAAAAGGCTGCCGATATTATGTGCACTTAGATAAAAAGGGTCTGTTTTAATTCTGGTATTTGAGACGCCAGCGGTGCTACTTTATTCGTGCCTGCAATGAAGGACCGGGAAAACACAGCAGTGCACAGACCAACTGACACACTTCTTTTCTTTTCTTTTTTAAAATACTTACCTGATGCACTTTAATTTTCTTTCTTTCTTTCTTTCTTTTAAAGATTTATTTGAGAAAGACAGAGAGAGAGCGCACACACATGCACGTGCCTGAGTGGAGGGAGAGGCGGAGGGAGAGAATCCTCAAGCAGCCTCCCGACAGGGCGCTCGATCTCAGGACCCCTGAGTTCATGACCTGAGCTGAAACCAAGAGCTGGACGCTCAATGGACAGAGCCACCCAGGCGCTCCTACTTGTTTTCTGATACGGACTTCGGCTGTTGTGGCAAAACCCCAGGTCGGATACGTGCGTGGAGTCCAACACAGGGCTGTTCACGGGGCATCCGATCTAGGCTTGCAGGCCACCGCCCTCCACTTCACCACTTTGGGAGACTGAGGGGACTCAACAGTGTGAGCGTTGGACACGTACACACAAAGTCTCAGAGGCACGTGGGGGAACGTTTCCTGAGATGCCACGCTCTCCTGTCAGGGACCAGAGCCTATTGGCTGCACCCAGTCTCCAGTTTCCAGGGTGCTGGGGAATTACACTTCAATGTTTCTTAAAGTGGGGTTAGTAGTCCAGTGGCATCAGAGTCATTGAGGGGCATATGTTCAAAATGCGTATTTTGGGCCTCTTCTGGGCTGAATGCCTACATAGAAATCCTAACCCCCGGGACCTCAAACATGACTGCATTTGGAGACGGGGCCTTTGAAGAGGTAATTAAGGTGCATTGAGGTCACTGGTCGGGGAGCAAATCCAGTCTGACCCTGTAAGTGGCCTTACAAGAAGGGGTGGAGGAGGAGAGGTTCGGACACAGTGTGAGGACATAGGCGTGCAAGCCGAGGACAAACAGCCCGCTGGTCCTTTGCTTTCAGACTCCCGGCCTCCGGAACTGTGTGCACATGCTGGGAAGGGCTGCACAGCACTGAGGTGTGAACGGCATTCCAAGACAGGCCACGCCAAGGATTTTCTTCTCCATATCTTATAAGCAGTAGATACAGATGACTATATCTTTCTTCCACTGTTTTCTTTCTTTTATTTTATTTTAATTCTTCCAACTGCCTGGCTAGCTCAGTCGGTAGAGCATGAGATTCTTATTTTAATTCTTCCACTGTTTTCTTGACTTCTTTTCTTGTCTGTTTTCTTCCTGGCCACTGCCCAGTGTTTGACCTCCAGGGCTGGCTCTCTGGCTTTTGATGACCTTGAACCTCATGTTTCCTCACGGTTCCACCTTGGGCCCTCTTCTTGTCTCCTCACACCCCATCCCAACGTAAACTCCTCCTACATCGGCGGTCTGCTCTGAATCAGAGAAGTCAATGGATCTTGCTCAAGCTGAAGGTCACCCTTCACCTTGGTCCTGCCCCACCTCCCCTATGTAATCGCCCAGCAAATCCACCAACCCGGTCTCCATGGTTAAAACCTCAGTGCAGACTGTTGCCTAACGATCCCCTATTTCTGCCCCATCCCTCCATTTACCCTCCACAAAGGAAAAAAAAATAAATTCTTAGATTGAAATTTGATCCTGGAGTTCCCTGGATAAAAATCCACAGGTGGGGGCACCTGGGTGGCTCAGTGGGTTACAGCTTCTGCCTTTGGCTCGGGTTGTGATCTCAGGGTCCTGGGATGGAGCCCAGCATCAGGCTCTCTGCTCAGCAGGGAGCCTGCTTCCCCCTCTCTCTCTGCCTCTCTGCCTACTTGTGATCTCTGTCTGTCAAATAAATAAATAAAATCTTAAAAAAAAAAAAATCCACAGGTGTTCCTTGGCATACCTGGCCTCCTCTTAAGCCCTGCCCTCTGTTCCCACCCCACCATGCTGGTCTCTCGGTGACGCCTGCTCTCCTCCTTGGAGGGCCTGGGACATGTTCGAGCCCTCGCCTCCGGGAAGAGTGAGTTTCTCCTCTTCTTGAGAGATGGCTTCCCCACGGAAGGCAGCGCAGTCCCCACTCCTATGCAAGAGTCTGAAACTCTCCATCACGGGGCACGAACTGTTTTCTCATGAGCTGTCACTGCCTTACGCTCACTTAGATCTGGAATGCAAACTTTGGGAGGGCAGGGCCGACAGCCTTTCCTGAGGTAGGTCTGAGCACAGCGCAGGGCCCGGTGCCCAGGAGATGCTCTGTGGAGAGGCCAGGGCCACCAAGGAGGCAAAGCACCCTGAGCACAGTCCACGGCCCACAGATCTGCTGGACAGGAATGTGTGGCCAAGCATGTCAGATCCACCAACACCCAGTCCCGGACCAGACGCAGATGGATCAACACCGCCACGGCTTGAACTACACTTTCAATGCGTTTGTGAGAACTGCGTAGCTGTAAAATGCCCACA